>NC_047651.1:4987194-5009826 GCF_902201215.1 Prunus dulcis
GCTAGCAGCAGGTCCAAACATGGCAGTGCCATTATATAGGAGCTATCTTATTAAAGGTATTAAATTCAATATCAAGGCACAAGATGATGTGCGGACAACTCAAAATAGTGGAGTTTATTTACTTGCACAAACCATGCAAGTTGTTAGTGCCAAGGATAAAAACCCAATTCTCTCAAATATGGGTTTCTATGGTGTCATTCAAGAAATTTGGGACCTTGACTACCAAAAGTTTACAATCCCAGTCTTTAGGTGTGATTGGACAGATAGTTCTGGTCTTGTAGTCGACGAAATTGGATTTACCCTTGTAGATTTGAGTAAAATTGGACATAGGAATGACCAATTTGTTTTGGCTTCTCAAGTCAAACAAATATTTTTTGTTGACTACCCGATGCATCGTGGTTGGTCGGTAGTTTTATCAATGCCTAATAGAGAATATAATGATGTTATTGGTGATGAAGTCTTAGGTGATGTGATAATTGAGTGTGAGCCATTTACTAGAGGGATGCCAAATGTTGACACATTTGATGAACCGGTGGGTGAGTTAGGTGGTCAAAATATTCGAGATGGGTGTGAAGATATATGGATTGAATGATGCTTATGTAATTGGCAGTGTATGACATTCATTTTATAATATATTGTAATTTGATTTCTTCACTTTCATTATACGGGTTTTGGCCACAAAACAATCAGTGCAAAAAATACTGGATCCAGATTACATCATTATATTCTGCATAAAAAACAACGTCTGTTCAAATAAAACACGACGCTATGGTTAACCATTTATTCAGCATATTTACCGACGTCTTAAAGCAACGTAACAATGAAGAACCACGACGCTATTGTGAAGCAATTATCCAGGATATCACGCCGGGGACGGATTAAGAACCGCCATGTAATCCAAAATAACACGACTCCAATAACATAATACCGACGTCTAAAAATGAGATAAATTATCTGAACATTAATTTGGAACCGACGGGGTTTAATAAACGCGTCGTAAATAATGACGTTGTTTAGAAGTTCAACGTCGTCTACATTAATAAGTACGTCGTGAGTAATGAATACATATAAATACAACGTCGACTATATAAATACAACGTCGACTATATAAATACCACCGACGTTGTTTCGCATTTCAACGTCAACTACATAAATACATACGTCGTAAATAATGACACTGACACCTATATCCATGTCATCATTTTTAGAAAAATCGAAGTGGAAAACTTATTTCACGACGGTCGTTTGTAAATAAACGACGTAGTAGTTTTCAATAACGTCGTCTTCTCATGTATTTAAAGATGTCATATTTTTTCTTGTCGTGAAAATTATATTTAACGGCGAAGTGTTTTAGTTATCGTCGTTGTATGTCTATCTTGCGGCCTTGTTCTTCTAATATTTGTCATATTTTTCCTTTTTAACGACGGTGATTTGTTTGTGTTGGTCGCCTATTCTCATCCTCGACTATTTTTTAAAACTTATGCAGACTAAACACGTCTGTTTTTATTGTTTTTCGACGTTGTTTTATTTAACAACGTCTAATATTTATCGTCGTTGTTTGTTTCTGAAAATAGGACGTACAAATTTTGTAATACGACTCTCATATATTAGTAACCGACGTTGTTTTTTTTTTCAACGTCTATTATATAAATACATACGTCGTAAATAATGACACCGACAACTATTTCCACGTCATCTTTTATAGAAAAATCGGAGTGGAAAATGTATTATACGACGGCTGTTTTTATCTAGGCGACGTAGTAGGAATAAATAACGTCGTCTTCTAATGTCCTTAAAGACGTCATATTTATTGTTGTCGTGAAAATGATATTTAACGGCGTATTATTTTAATTTTAGTCGTTGTATGTCTATTTTGCGGCCTTGTTCTGTTAATATGTGTCATATTTTTACTTTTTAACGACGGTTTGTTTAGAGAGTTGGTCGTATATTCTCATCCCCGACTGCTTTTTTCGATCTTTTTGCAGTAAAAAGACGTCGTTTTTTATTTGTTGATGTCGTTGTATATTTTAACAACGACGGTGATTTAGCGTCGTGGTTTATTAGGGAAAAGATGACGGTGGATTCCACGACCGCTGAAAAACTGAATACACGACGGTGATTTACCGTCGTCTTTTTGCTTTTTTGTAGTAGTGTGGCCCAATTAACAGCGCTCGACTCTTTGACGCTATGGAATAGCTGTGATTCAATGAGGTCCTTCCCCTTTGGCATTTTTCCCAAATTGACAACACTTATTATTAGGAATTGTGAGAATCTGGAATCGCTTTGCTTGATTGAAGAAGAAGGAGCGGTCGAGAATCTCAGTCATCTCAATAATTTAAATATTGAAGGCTGTCCAAATTTGGTGTGTTTTCCCCAGGGAGGATTGCCCACTCCCAACCTGACTCAATTGTGTTTCAGCAGATGCGAGAAGTTGAAGTCATTACCTGAACGCATTCACACCCTCACAGCCCTAAGATTATTAGATATAAGGGATCTTCCAAATCTGGAATCAATTGCAGATGATGGGGGTTTGCCTCCCAACCTCCGATATTTTACAATTGAGAATTGTGAGAGACTGAGGGCTTCATCTTCATCAGTGGGAGACTACTGTAACTGGGGTTTGCAAGCACTAGTCGCCCTTAAATTCCTTAAAATTGGTGGCAGGGGAAGTGATGAAATCTTGGAGACGTTGCTCAGGCAACAACTGCTCCCTACCACTCTTCAGAGTCTCCACATCAAGGAACTTTCGACTCTGAAATCTTTGGATGGAAGGGGACTTGCACACCTTACTTTTCTTCGAAGTCTATCTATTGGTAGGTGTGACAGTCTGGAATTCCTGCCAGGAGAGGCACTTCAACACCTCACTTCTCTTCAAGAGCTATATATTTCCAAATGTCCGAGTCTCCAATTCCTGCCAGAAGAGGGTATGCCGCCATCTCTTTCTTATCTGCATATCTACAAATGCTCTGGCCTAGAGAAAATGTATCAGAATAAGACGAGACAAGATCATTGGGCCAGCATATCTCACATTCCATGCATCCGGATAAATGACGAAGTGATCATATGATGATATGACTGCGCTCTCTCTTACATAGAGACAAACAAACTCAGGTCTTTTATGTACTTCAAATAACCACTTTAACTGCTTTTCTTCTAATTTGATACAAAAACTGAAATTCACTATCCAAATAAACCGAAATACACATTTTTAACTATTTTTATGTCCACAAATTTGTTGAATTGCCCCAAATTTGCTATCAATTTTGCATTCAATTAACCTTTACAGTAGCCCCAAATTTGTGTTAACTTGTCCCCTGTTTTGTAAATGTTTTTTTTTTTTTCCTTCTGTTTATACCAAAATGAACAACCTATAGGGAACAGACACGTGGACAAGACTGAGCCTAGCCATGGTAGCCTTCGGCACTTTACCTACCGATCCGGTAACTAAGGCAACTCCCATCCCTAGGACACGTGGTTTGCTCTCAATCGACGTGTACAGTCCCACATTGAAATTCTAAACAATATGCACACCTCCCAAGGTCTATAAAAGATGACCACTATCCCAAAAAAAAAAATAGAGGTAATCAGAACTGACAGTCTAAGCTTGCTAAATCTGTACTTACTAAAATATCGGAGAACCTTCGGCCGGTACCACATCGGTGCCTAAAGGCCTTACTGAGCGTTTGTTATCTTGCAGGTCACACGCTCTACCGAGGCCCATAGCATACCGAGGGCCCAACATCACTAAGTTGAGCTGAAAGAAGCATTCCACTTTGGAAAAGAGAATAGAAGGAGTCAGTCTTATAATAGGATCCCTCTGTCTTGCATTGGGTTCACTAGAGCTTATATAAAGCGATACGCAAAAGAGAGAGAATTCGATCAACTCCTTGAGTTGCTTTCTTAGCTCTGATAGTTCAGGGGGACCATTTTCAGGCGCAAAGCCTCCGGTTCCAGCTCTATCTTATGGTCCACCGACCTTCTCGAAAAGTGCCTAACTACTTTTTTGCATCAACAGCTTCTAATGAAAGTATGTGTCTCATCAAAAACAAAGCATCAACAGAGATCATGCTTGCTCTATGTTGTTCAGCACATTTTTATTTATTTAATTCATATTCATTTTTTACTTATAACCATAGGCACACTCTGTTTTAATTTCGTTCATGTATTGTTAGGATGTTTAATCTCTGTTTTGAGGTTGTGTTAACTTGTCCCCTGTTTTATAAGGTGTTTTTTTTTTTTTTTTTTTCCTTCTAATGAAAGTACATGTCAAATTGAAAGTCGCAATTAGATCTTTTTGTGGAAGATTTGGAGGTGTACTTTCTAGCACTTTTATAAAAAAAATCTTACATACTGCCATGTAAATACATACCAAATGGTTTTGTTCAACTTAAAAGATTGACATGGTAAATTTATTCAAGTAGTATAAAAACCTACATATGCCATCTTCTTCAAAAATTAATGGAGGAAGTTATACTAGACGCATGGTTCAAAGGAGGCTGCTTCATTACCTGGTAGCTTTATCTATATGATTCTGTAGATATGCATATAATATTTTATCTGCAAATGATTTTTATTTTGAGATATTTAGTGATACACCCATTTTTAGCACTAATATTATAATAAACCCTACACAATTGAATTTCTATAAATAAACCCAAAAAATGACAGCTGGCCTTATTGAATTTAATGTTGATTATTAAATTCCTTTGATGCCCTATTGAATGTTTTGGGTATTTTTATGAGATTTTGGGGTTGGGCTTGTTTTAAGAAATTGATGACAGTTTTGTAATTTATAAGAAGTTAAAAACTTTTTTGTTATGTTGTAAATAGGCTTTGGGTTTGTTTTTAAAGTCCATTTCGTATGGGGTATTTTTATAATTTGAGTCCCTATATTAGGTATAATAGTGAATCTCCCTTTTATTTTTCCGTCCCACAAATCATTCATTCAGCTACAAAGTTCTATTTGATGAGACTTGAAATGTTGGATGTGTACTTGCAGACTTGAGAAACTTTCCCATGTTTGGAGGTCAAAGCAACTTGTGTAGGCAACCATGCCCGAGGAGAGTTTACCATTGTATATGGATTTTTGTTTTTCTACAGACAAATTGCGGCAGAAGGGGAAGGAAATGTTCTCAAGGTGGAGCTCTAGCAAGAGACCAGCATTTGGACAATGTGGTAAACGAATCTCAATCCAACATAACAAGCATCACTTTCCATTCATGATTAGGTAATCTTTCATCATAAAATTCCTTTCTCTACGTAATAACTTGAAAACGTCATTTATGAGTTTCCTTTGAGATGTATGAATAACCTGTGAGAGCTCAAGTTCTAGGACAGACAATGTTGAGGAAACTCCATGCTTGGTCTTGTACAATACTAAGATTTTCCTCCGGTAGGGAATCACATAAGTGTTCCTTATGCAATGAATATTAATGCTGCACACTTCATTAATGACTTGTTTATTTAGAAGAAACATTTTTTATTGAAAAAAGATAGTAAAATACCACAGAAGTGAACAAGTACTCGTCCACCACAGAACAGAAACAGAGCTGATCTTAAGAGAAATACAACTATAAGAGCTTTAACAAAGAAATTATCCTTGAGCTGACTTCCATCCCTGAATTGTGATTAAACCAATGCTCAAGGTGAAGATAGGAACCTCACCCTATTCGGAAGCTCTTCCATCCCCAACCCCTTACAAATTGGATTCATATAAATCTACCTAATTGCCGTGCCATTGATTATAATATTTGATAATTGAATATGCATCTTTCAGTGTCGTCCCCTTTAAGGTTTTAGCGTATTAATTAGTCTCTTTCATCTCTATTTTCTTGTACTTGTTGGTTGGAAATTAGTTTTCAGAAGCTACATGAGTTGGGGTTAACTAGAGAAATTAGTTTGTTCATATTCTAAGATGAATCTAACGATCCAATTCTTAATGTCCTGAACTTAGGAGTGTCTTGTTGAGATGAGATATGCATGAAAATGGAAAGCAATCGAGTTGAAATCCTCACTGGCTTTTCAAAATCTGATGAGGAACAAAAGTATGTGAAAACACATGAAGGTAAAATTCTGTTGGTCCTTTTCTGTGCCTTTCACATCCGAAAGGTTTGCTTTCTGCAATTATTCGAACTACAGTTCCATTTCATTAGAATTTTTTTTCTTTGTTGTATCTCTAGACTCTCTGCGTAAGATTCCCAATGGGAACTACCCCAACTTGACCGAATTTGGCATGGATTGTGTATTTTGAGATTTCAAGGTAACTGCTGCTAATGGAAGCCCTCCTTCTTTCACTTGTTAATTCTTAGGGAATAACAATTTTACCAACAAACTCAAGAAATGCATGCTCTGATGTGTTGAAGTTGAAGATTTTGAGAAAGAATGAAAGCTGTAGCAGAAAATGTCACATCCCGGGATCCGCTCCGCCGTACCACGATATTGTCCGCTTTGGGCCCCCTTCTCTGTCCTCACGGTTTTATTTCTGGGAACTCACGAGCAACTTCCTAGTGGGTCACCCATCCTGAGATTGCTCTAGCCCCAACTTACTTAACTTCGGAGTTTCTATGACTCTGAAGCCAAAAAAGAAAAATAAGTTTGCTTTTTTATATTTGAAAGTTGACATCTTAATCATTCTGATAATTTACAAGGTCCCTTGACGGCTGTGGAAGGGGCACATGTTTTGTACTAAACGGATACTTAACGACGGCAATAAACTTAACATCCTTATTATATGCAGATAGTTCATTTGTGTTTGGAGGGGCGGCCTTCATCTGATCTGACCACATGGAAAAGCTCTCTTTGTGTTGATGAAGAATTCTTCATCTCAAACAAGATAAACTGATGTTAAACACTGGGGGGCACGTCTTTGTTTGGTTTCCTTGCAAAAAAACAACGTTAAACTGATGATAAACTGATGTTAAAGCTCGTATTGTTGAAGTTCAATTTCTTCTTGTCCCGCATTGAAAGATTATAGCTTTGTCTATGAATTCTTCAAGGACAGCCAATCTGATACTGATTGTTGTTTCCAACAAAAGCTCTGTCTCTACACATTATAGCTTATTCCTTGAATGTTACATATATTCAGTGTTTCCATACATTTCAAGAATTTTGACAAGCAAACGGTCATTCATTTAAGTTCAATATGAAATCTTCTGAGGTTGTCTATGCTATGGGATAAGCTGCTCATGTTATGACCCTTCTTTTCCTTGTTCCCATGACAATCACAATATTATGCCTCCACTTAAGCAAATTAGAAGACACTTTGGAGTTGGGATATTAAAAGTAGAATGCTACATGCACAACTCATCATAACATCTCTTAAAATTTTTGAGCGTTAACAAGTAAATAAACATGCACTTAAAAATTAAAGTAGTTGTGCATGGAAATATTTTGACACTGATTTTATTTTATACCTTCTCTTTCTTATTTCCATGAGTGAATGTATGTTTTGCTTGCTAACGCTCAACAATTTTAAGACAAATGCTAATCATATCTCAGTTCAATTTGTAGAAATATCAGTTGAACTTATATCTTAATTTCAATTTGTCACCTTAAAAAAAAAATTTAAGAGAAATGTCACTTTAATTTTTCAAAATTCATGATTTGTTGTCTGACTTTAACATTATCCAATTTTTCATAAGTTTTAAGGGTATTTTAAACATGGAAAGTTCATTATAAATAAAATTGTATATCTTTTAAACAATTAAAATTGAAATAAATAAATAAATAACCTTCTCCGATCCCTGTGTGCCACCGATAGCTCCAACCAACTTTGCCCAACTTGAAATCCATTCCCCCTTCCCTCTTCACAGACCCTTCCTCCATTTTCCCTTCCCTCTACCCCTTCCTCCTCTCTCTACTATGACACACCTAGCTTCCACACAAATTCCCTCAGCCCACCCAAACTGAGTCCACCTTTTTCTTATTTTTTCAAATTAAAAATTTTAGACATCCTCAATGAACACCATAAAAAAGTTTAGACATGCTCAAAGAGAGAGAGTGGAAGGAGAATGATAGAAATGGGAGAGGGAGGCGAGAGATGGAGAGACAGGAAAAAAAATAAAACTATAAATTATATATGATTTTTTGTTTTTAATAATGTGGGGTGTTTTTGAGTTTTTCTTGGGTTTGAGTTTTTAAAAATGAGCCTACTAAATTAGTTTTTATGGCTTTGGACTAAAAATTTGTTTTTAAATTTATAGAATTGAATCCAAATAAGATACCAAATAGAACCTAAACATGTCATAAGTTTTTTTTTTTTTTGGTGCTGAACAAAAAGAGTAATTTTTTTTTTCTCCGTTGGTTTGGGCTTTTATTTTTGTTTTTGTTTGCTTACAGACAACGCTTGAATTGAAGGAAAAGAAAAGAGTTTTACCAAACAAAAAAAAAAAAAGAAAAAAAAAGAAAAGGAAAAGAAAAGAGTAAATAGAAAAAGGAAAAGAAAAGCTTACCGACTAAGCAAAGAAAGATACTCAAAGCGACACGTGTATGACACGTATACAAAAAGACTCCGAGCAGCGAAAGAGATAAATTCCTATCTGTCTTACAAAGTGTCAGAAACCCAAACACAAAACAAAAGCAGATGAAATTGAAATCGAAATCTTCTTCTTCTTCCTCCTTCTTGTGTGTGTTTATGCAACTCATCTTCTTCGTCCTCTTACCTTTCCTCGCATTCTCATCCTTCGCAGAAGAATCAAATCCCTCCCGTTTCCAAAACATGGCCACTCTCGGCGGAGTCCACGAATCCCATGCCTCCCAGAACAGCCTCGAAACCGAAGACCTCGCTCGCTTCGCCGTCCAAGATCACAACAACAAGGAGGTCTTTATTCTTTTTTGCCTTTTAATTTCTACAATTTTGTGCTGGAATTTCAATTAATTGAAAATTTTGCAGAATGCTCTGCTTGAGTTTGTGAGGGTGGTGAAGGCGAAGGAGCAGGTGGTTGCTGGCACTCTGCACCATCTGACGATCGAGGCCATCGATGCTGGAAAGAAGAAGCTTTACGAAGCCAAAGTCTGGGTGAAGCCTTGGTTGGGTTTTAAGGAAGTACAGGAGTTCAAGCACGCCGGTGACTGTAATGAAACGCCGTCGTTTACCCCTTCCGATCTTGGTGTTAAGGAAGGTGGGCATGGTCCCGGGTGGCAGTCTGTGCCGCCACACGATCCTCAGGTTCAGGATGCTGCAAATCATGCTGTTAAGAGCCTCCAGCAAAGGTCTAATTCTCTGTTTCCTTATGAGCTTCAAGAAGTTGTTCACGCTAAGGCTGAGGTTTGTGCCCTTCCCATTTATTGTGCTTTTTCACTTCGTATTGGGTTTTTGGGGCAGTGTTTGGCTGTGCTGAATTGGATGTTAAAAATCAATTTAAAATGCATTATGGAGAATTGGGGTTTGGTGGGTAAAATTTGGTTGTTTTCAATTGGGTGGCAAGGAGAATTGGGTATTGGAGAGTAGGTAATGTTTGGTTGAATTGAATTGGTATTGGGGTAGTCTTTAGATGGTTCAGAAGATTGAAATGCATTTTGTTGTTTTTAAATGTGCATTTGAACTCAAATTGTGCTGTATAGTGCACAGGAATCTTCTAATTTCTTCTTTTCTTCATTTGTTTCTGTTTTGAGATCAATGGGTTTGTACTGATTTGCATATGTTTGAACTATCTGTGTGAGAGCAGGTGATTGAAGAACATGCCAAGTTTAACATGCTTCTGAAGTTGAAGAGAGGAGACAAAGAAGAGAAGTTTAAAGTTGAAGTGCATAAGAACAATGAAGGCGCCTTCAAACTGAACCAGATGGAGGCAGATCACTCCTAGTTAAGATATAGCAAGTTTGTAGCAAGCAAATGTTCTGGAACTAACGGAGTGTACAATTGCTTTGGTTGCTGTTTGTATAACTTTTTATGTCCTGATACCAACACTTTGGTGTGTGGTTGTGTTTCCGAAATGTATGCGTATGTATAATAATGCTCTTGCTACTTATCTTTTCTTTCAATTCCCCTCACTCCTGGAATGGGTTCGATTTGCCCATCGCATTCTCGCCCCTACGAAAATCCTGATCTGGCTCTGGTCCCTGCCAACCATAACAAAGTTCTCTATCCCTATTCCTGCCTCAGAAAGCGTGAGGGATTCTTACTCCCTTGCCTGGGTAACCTTTCGACTGCTGTCGACCATTTCGACACTAGATTTTTTTTGGTTTTTTGGTCAGAACCCACAGCCAAGCCCTTTCTGTTCCTAGCTACAATCGCAGCTTCCGCCTACTGTTGTCGATGCCAGTATGAGAGTTGGAGGAAGACAGAAACTAAAAAATTAGTTGGAATTGCAGTGAAAAATCCTTTTTATTGTTTATTTAAATTATTATTTTTAACATAAATTTTTATATATTTTACTTTTGAGACATACGGCTCCCACTATACTTCTATACGGAGAATAGAAGGATAAAGCAATAGAATAAAAGTTGGAACAAAGATAATTGGGTTCTAGGGCAAAGAAATCGAAAAGAAAAATTCTATAATCGGTAATTTCTGAATAAAATTGAGAAAAAGACTATAAGTATTGCAAGGATACATGCCATCTGAACCTTGTCAACTAGTAAACCTAAGTGACTTAACGTTGGATGCTAATCAACTCTCTGGAAAATTAAACCAGAACAGGAAATTCAAAGAAAACCTAGTAAAAGAATAGACTAACGGGCCCAAGTACTCTTGGAGAGCCTTGTAGATTCTCCTGCATCAGAATAGCAACTAGCGGATGTCACCTCAGAACTCTCCACAACATCATCAGCAAACACAGGGATATGTTCCTTGGTTATATCGGATAAAATGATGAGCACATTCTGCTCAACCTTAACAACCATACCAGTTGCACCTTCCAGAGTACCAGATACAACTTTCACATGATTCCCAGGTTCAAAGTATTTGCAAAGCTCTTTTTCGTTTAAGGCGAGAGTTTTTGGAAGTTGTTTCATTTCGGGCCTGATATGAACAATCTCATCCTCAACTTTCTCAACCCATCCTTTCAAATTTTTAAGATCTCCCTTGACCACAATAACTGTATCACCCTTCACAAAGGGTCCCTTCTTTCTGTTTGAAAATAAAGTTGACAAACGGGCACCATTCTCCCCGGGTTTCCGGAATTTTTCAAGTTCATCCAAAGTGGGACGTATGTTTTGAGAGCTAATTGATTTCATCGACACTGCCTTGTACAGGAAACCATCTTTAAACAGCATGCCATCAATACTCTCAAAGTAATCACCAGTCACCGGATCTCGTCTACGCTCTACACGAATATGCAGTTTTCTTGCTTCATCAATATTCATAAAGCGTGGAGGACGAACAAATGCCTTCTTTTTCACAACTTGTCTGCCCTCCAGTTTATTTGCAATAGCTTGTGAATCAATCCTTGGAATTAATTTTACCCTGACTCTCTGCCGCACATCATCGACACCCACAACCTTGGCAAGGTCTCCTTTATAGGTCCCCATCTTCATTCTGACCCATGTGCCCCTAGAAACATCAATTGCCTTGCTTTCAACCGAAAGAACGTCAGTCATTTCTCCGATCGGAACACGGTTTACCTTATATAGGGCAAGTATATTGCGCAGACCTTTGCAAGCCTCCCTCACATGGGCTTCGTTGTCGGCTTCAATGTATATAAAGTTTTTGAGGTGGTCTAGGGCAACAGCAGACTTGATGTTCAGTTTGGGTTTATCAATATACTTTTGCATTAAGCAAACAACTGCCTCTCGCTCACGACCGATCGCGCATTTCACCATCCACAACTTTGGGTCCCTAACACAAGGTAAAAGAGCTTGCTGATTCACCATCAAATCAGTTGTCTCCTCCTCGTCGTATTCTGCATGACTCGGTGATGACCTTGCAAACCGAGCTTGAATTCTTCTCTCAAGCGCTTCAACATCTTCTTCTTGCTCATCTTCTTGCGGCCGCAATGGACGATGACGATGCATCCTTCTACCATCATGTTCTTCTTCAGGGAGATCAGCCCCAGTATCAACAATGAAGTCGTCCTCGCCCTCATCTTCCTCTTCCTCCTCCTCATCGTTATCGACCTCGGCCTCGATATCAAAAAACTTTGACCCAATAGGCCTCTTATTCCTCCGCTTACGACTCACACCACCACCATAAGCCTCATCATCGTCTATGAAATCCGATCTCCTCCGCTTCTGTCTGGATCTTTGTCCTCCCTGCTCCTCCTCATGTTCCTCTTCTTCATCCCCATCTTGAACTTGGTCTGGTTCGTAGTCATCTTCATCTCTGTGACGAGCCATAGCTGTCTGTGTGCTGATGGGATCAAGTTTGGGGTTCTAGGGTTTTTGTTGAGTAGTAAGAGCGTAGTGGTGCTTTTTATGACACAAGTCTCCTGTTGAATTGACAAAATTGGACTAGGAAACTGCTTTCCTCCTTGCCCAAGGAAGGAGGCATTCCTATCTCCTCTAAGTCACGGATTTACAAATATTATGTAAAAATAATTTATAAAAAAAATACGAAGAAGAAATCTTAACATGCATGTCACATGGCACGAAATTAAGAGCTTCTACTTCTTAAAAAACAGGCAAGTATTTTCGATTAAACTAGGACGACGTTATCGAAATCCCACCTAAACTATGTGGTGCACTATTCTCGCAATTTTGCTACAACAAAAAAGTCTTCCCAAAACTTACGGACTAAGTTATTTCATATAAAAAATAAAATTCAAATAAATAAAAAATCTTACAGACTAAACAAAGATAATCGTACACGTGTCCCAAATCCGATGGGCGACATAGCGAAGTTTCCGTGCACACAGCATGTCGAAGAGTCAACAGAATTGAAATCGAAATTTTCATCTTCCTTCCTCCTGTGTGTATTAATAGCCATACAACTCTCTATCTCAAATCCAAAAGCCTCAGCTCGCAAAAACCAATTCTCAACCAAAAATGGCAGCAGTTGGCACGGTACGCGAATCTCAAGGTTCCGAGAACAGCGTCGAAACCGAAAGCCTGGCTCGTTTCGCCGTCGAAGAATACAACAAGAAAGAGGTAAACAAAAAGCCCTTTTTCTATTTGTGTGAAGCAAAGATTGTGGGTGGGTTTTTGGTTAATTGATTGATTGAATAACTAATTGTGCAGAATGCTCTGCTTGAGTTTGTGAGGGTGGTGAATGAGAAGGTGCAGGTGGTTTCGGGCACTCTGCACTATCTGACGATTGAGGTCACCGACGCGGGGAAGAAGAAGCTCTTTGAAGCCAAGGTCTGGGTGAAGCCTTGGGCCAACTTCAAGGAAGTGCAGGAGTTCAAGCCTGTTACTGACTCTTAGTTTGTCTTGAGAGGTTTGTGGGCTTTCATTTGCTTTTTTATTTATTTATTGCTTTTTTCTAATTACCTGGTAATTTGTTTGGAGAATTGGGTATTGGAGTAGGATTTGGTTGTGTTGATCTGTATCTTGTATTTTTGTGTCAATATGTATGGAAGTATATGAAATTGTAGATTTGCATTTCTTGTTAAGGTAAATTTCTCAACTGAGATTAAGAGTTTAAGATTTTGGAAATTCAATTGTAAGCAATTTACACACAAAAATTCACTCATTGTAGACGACTTGGATCCTCTCCTTGGCATTAGTTTTCCTGCCTCCTTGTTTTCTAATGAAAGAGAAACCGAAGATTAAAAATATGCATGCTAGTTTATGAAATTCTAGGTTGTTTTTTAGCCTTCATTTCATGTCCTTTTTCCTCACTCCTCTGTCAGAAGAACAGGCCTGTTTCCTTTCATTTTTCTCTTCCACTCCTTGAAAGAAAATAGATGATTCATGTATGTTTTCAGAATTATTCTTACCACGCCATTGAGCTTTGTAAATAAATTTGGTCTTAAAAATTGTTAAATCAAGCTCAAATGAAGTACATTAAGACCTTTTAGCCAAGCTTTGCAAGAACATCATTCAGTCTGGTAGGCACAGTCTAGGTATCTCTGCTTGTTGGGTGCTCTTGATCTTTCCTGGGTAATCCAACTGCCCAAAAAAAAGTAATCACTGAAGTTATATTCCCAATGGAAAACATAAATTTTTGTTTAGTAAAAGGATGATAAAGAAATCAACAAGGTAATGGTAGTTATGAACTCATATTGCTAATGTCTAGTAGTATATTTCAGTTCCTTGAATGGCTCCTTTTCTTCTTGGGATGCAACCATAAGTGATTGAATATACTTCTTTTTCTTTCTTGAGTGTTTCCCACTTACACAATTTGGAGCCACACTTGTTAGGTTCTTTTTAGTAGCGCGTGAAGATGATAAAGAAAAAAATTTGTTATGCATTTTTCTTCTTTTCATAGTTGGGTAGGATAGGAAGGAGACTGTTCATCTTCTTCTTGTTCAGAGAGAAGGATAGGAATATGTCAATATAGTAATAAAACCATTTAAAAACTTATGGTCTAACTTGTCATATTTTTAACCTTCGGATACGATTGGTCTATATTTGAACCAATTGGTAATTTATACTTATTTCTATGTGTTTAAACTGTGAGAGCAGGTGATCGAAGATAATGGAAGTGTAACATGCTTCTGAAGGTCGGGGAGGCAAAGAAGATAAGTTTAAAGTTTAAGTGCAAGAATAATGAAGGTAAAGTCTGAATCAGATGGAGCTACACCACTGTTAATATATGAGTCTGTAGCATGCCAATCTTCTACAAATTGGGGTGTATACATGCTTCCGTTGTAGTATTTATCTTGTGTCCTAATTAATACCAACCCTAATCACTCAGTATTGTTGTGTACTTATTTTTCCAATTTGAATGCAATGTGTTATAATTCTATTCCCTAATCTTTGTCCCAATATCTCCCCACTCTCCCGACATGTAATTTGCTGGAATTTTTTAGGCCTTTCTGATATCATTTGACTTTCCCCGTGTACGGACTCCAATCTTTTAAGCTATGAAGTTTAGGACATACAAGTACTAGATTTGCAGAAAACTTAGTAAATAAGTGAACAAAGTGACTTAAGACTGGCCATTATTTTGTTATAATTCCAGTTCTTAGTCTTGTTTTTTTTAATAATCCTCAACACTTCCACAAGTAGTGAGACTGAGAATGAGCGTAACTGTCATCTTTTTACCAAAACTCAAGAATCTGTTTGAAATGTCATCATTTTCATTCTGTTTACTAGCAATCCTACACATGCTCAAATATTACTGGAGAAATAAGAGAAGAAAGATGAAAAAGTAGTGAGAGAAAACATTGGTGAATTTATTTTATTTCTATTTTTTGAAAAACTAATTTATAATTACTGTGGTACCCCTAATATATTAGGCTTTTCATTATTTGTGATTGTAAATAGGGACAATTGGAACATTACTATTATGGGTCAATTTCATTTAGTAACATTATTTGATTTGATTTGATATTTGTTACAACACCAAAGCAACCCTAGTTACATTATTTCCGGTTGAAGCGCTAGAGGTAAAAGGGTTTAGAAGGCGTGGTTAAATTCCCCTTCCTTTCAAGGCTTGAAGGACAGCTTTCATGGAAAGACGATCTACTGGGCACCACCAGATGCCCCAAACCGTAACAAGAAGAAGTTTCTTAGCAATTTGATCACCATTTCCTTGATGATCAAGGGTGCGTTTGTCTTCCCCCTGTTCCTTGATCCATTTTGTGAAGTCAAACATGGATGGTATTCTCCTGTGTGACGCGAATGTTTTTCCTGCCTCCAACCATTTCAAATAACAGCATTCCAAAACTGTGAATATCTAACTTGTACCATACGTTCATGGAGAACGCGTAAGGTGGAATGTAAACAATGGTCCCACTCTGGCAGACTAGCGGTTGTCATGGAAACTGCAGTTTGATCCTCAAATCAGAATTTTTTTAAATCTTAATTTGTAGAAGTTGTCTTTCAACAAAACATTATGAGGTTTGATATAAAAAATGAAGGGTTCGTTGGTCACATCCGTGCCTCAATTCGTTTGGCTATGATGAGAGTAATATGCTGCAGCTTCTCCCAGCCAAGGAGATTGTTCTTGGTGTCTGCTAATGATCATTTACAAACGCCAACCAGGTCAATGAACTAAAGCTCTCCTAAATCCATCAGCGCAACCAGATCAGTGCATTGGTTCGTCACAATGTTCCCATTTTATTAATAAACTCGTTTCCAGTTCCTTTGCAATTGTTGAGGATCTTTGTTGCAACAAGGATCGAATTGGAAAGGTTTCCTTTGAACACTGTCCCAAAGGTACCTTGTCCCAACTTGTGTTCTTATTGGTAATAAGAGTAGCTTGTGGGCTTGAGAGCTCTGTTATTTTCCGAACATTTCTTCAATTATGGCTCGATTTTCTGTTCTGTCTCAAAAGTATATACATGACAGAGTGCAACAAATGCAGGCACATGTGAAAATAGACCAAGGACTAGAGTTGCTTATATTTTGCCCCAACTCCCCTGTAACACCTAGTTTTGTTTTGTTTTGTTTTTTTTTTTTTTGAGTTACCTGCAAAAGATCTGAACACCGGCACTTTTTCATGTCCACAGTAAATCATTATGTAGTGCTGGGAGAAAGTTCTCATACTTTTGGCTATCTATTCATTTTGTTTTCTTCTTCTTTTCCCTTTCTTGAAAATTCAAAATTTATTATTGCTGAAGTTCGGCTATTGCAGAGAATGTGGTGATGCTTAAATAGTTTGGTACATGATTATTTGAAAACTGTGACAGAAAGTATGTAAAATTGCATGTGGATGAAATACCAAACCTTGATAGAAACACTCACTCGTTTCCGATTCTCTATTATTCAGATTTTTCTATATTATTCAAGATACAAGTGTGCATTAATTTTAATTTGACAGATATAAAGGAATTTTGTGGGCAGGAATTTATTTGTCAACATGGAATTTTTTTAATGTATTGTTAACTTCATTTTCCACAAGGTAGAGTTGATTTGTCAACACGGAAATGAGATTTTATTTGTCTTAACTTGTGGAATAATGTTGCCAGTGGAAAAAAAAGAGTCATAGGAGGATAAGGTTTAGACCAATTCTGCTGCTTTCAAAAAGATGTATAGAAAAACTGGTTGGTGGAAGTCAACAGTCAAGACCACATGATACCTTATTTTATATAACATGCTGGGAGTATGATTAAATGTTCAAGGTGCAGAGAAAAGCTGAGTATTTCGTCAGAGATGACAATTTCTTTCTTCATCCTGTTGTTCATGGTAGGCTTCAAAGTTAATATTGGAGCATGCCAAAATGAGTGCTCAGAATTACGCTGTGGAGACATACCTATCAAATTCCCTTTTCGACTCAAAGACAAGCAGCCTGATCACTGTGGCTACCCCGGATTTGATTTATCCTGCAATGGAAGCAACAATACGGTGCTTGAGCTGCCAATTTCAGTGAAGTTCATCGTCACTGATATCAACTACAAATCTCAGGTAATTCAAGTGGTTGATCCAGATGGTTGTGTTCCCAGGCAGCTTCATAAACTTAATCCGTCTGCCTCTGCCTTCCAATTCAAAGGGGACTACCAATCTGACTATACTTTATTCAATTGTTCACCAGCAGATAGAGATTTATATTATCAAATTCCCTGCCTTAGTGGGACTAGCCACCAAATGTTGGCTATAGATTCAGATTCCTCGATTGACGCATTTCCTATTTCGTCTTGTACCAAACTGTATAACCTTCCACCTGTTTCACATGATATATTCAAGGCAGAACATGTTCTTCGTTTGGAATGGTTCAAACCAGAATGTAAACATTGTGAGAGGAAAGGTAGAAAATGTAAATTGAAGAACAACAATCACACTGAATCAGAAACGGAGTGCTTCAATGAGGGCAAACAAGGTATAGTCTTTCATCCATATCACTATACTAGTCAGGCATCACCCCTTTGCTCCCCATCATGAATTTATGCAATTAAATATCATATGTTACATTAGCTACCATGAATTAGATAGGAAATGCCAAAAAATAAAGAAAGAAGAACGAAATTTCTGGCATATAGACTGTAATGCATCATATAACATAAAGACAACCAAGAATATGAATTTTCTGCAAATATATATATATATATATAATGACTCTATGATTTTGGGGACATGAGAATCTAATGGCATTAAAATCTTTTACAGGTGCCTCAACAAACCTAGTGGTTATAGGTAAGCCATGCATGCCCTTTGTCTCTCTCTCTCTCTCTCTCTCTCTCTCTCTCTCTCTTTTTTTTTTTTTTTTTTTTTTTTTTTTTTTTTCCTTTTTTCCAAAATCCCTTTTTCTGTATAAAGATTGAGGTTCTTGACCGAATATACAATCTGTAGGTGTGATCCTGGGTTCATTTTTATTTCTGGTGGCACTTGTTTCTCTCCATCGGCTGTACACTTCTGACAGAAAACAAACCATGATTGAAGAATTTTTGGAAAATTACAGAGCTCTCAAGCCCACAAGGTACTCTTATGCTGATATAAAGAGGATCACCAATACGTTTAGAGACAAGCTGGGACAGGGGACCTTTGGAACAGTGTACAAAGGAAAGCTTTCCAATGAGATCTTTGTTGCTGTAAAGATCCTCAACAATTCCAAAGGAAATGGGGAAGAGTTTATCAATGAAGTGGGAACATTGGGTCGAATCCACTACGTCAACGTGGTTCGATTGGTTGGCTATTGTGCTGATGGATTTAGACGAGCTTTGGTTTATGAATTTGCACCAAACGGTTCACTGCAGAATTTTATAACATCAGCAGACAGCAACAACCATTTCCTTGGTTGGGAGAAGCTGCAATATATTGCTCTCAGCGTAGCCAAAGGAATTGAATACCTTCACAACGGATGTGACCAACGAATCCTTCATTTTGATATTAAACCTCACAATGTTCTTTTGGATGAAAACTTTAATCCAAAAATCTCTGATTTTGGTCTTTCCAAGTTGTGCGCCAACGATCAAAGTGCAGTTTCCTTGACAACTGCTAGGGGCACCATGGGTTACATCGCACCTGAAGTCTTCTCTAGGAACTTCGGTAACGTGTCCTACAAGTCAGATGTGTACAGTTTTGGAATGTTGTTACTTGAAATGGTTGGAGGCAGGAAAAATGTTCAGGTCACAGAGGCAAACAGCAGCCAAGTTTATTTCCCCGAATGGATCTATAATCTTCTAGATCAAGGAGAAGACATCCGCATCCACGTTGAGCAAGAGATTGATGCTAAAATCGCAAAGAAACTCGCAATTGTGGGGCTATGGTGCATCCAGTGGTACCCGGTAGATCGTCCTTCCATGAAAGCTGTAGTTCAAATGTTGGAAGGAGAAGACAATGTAAAAATGCCCCCTAATCCTTTCTCATCGACTGCTTCAACAAGAGACAATGTTACAATGCCTGCAAAACGCCCCCGCCAAGAGTTACCTGTAATATCCGAATTAGATTGACGAAGTTAGAATGATTAGTCAGAAGTGCAATTGTTTTTGTAACTTGTGATTAATATCAAATAAACTAGAGCGTCGGGGAATAAACTCATGAGAAAGTAGCGTTAGATAATGAAAAATTCACCTATGAAAAGCAACACAAAAGAAACCTGATTTCCCAGAAAACTGTCTTGCATACTTTCATGTATACTCGTATTCAAGTTTCCACCTTCAAGCACAAAAATCTTTTAAATTATAGATATTTAGCCCATAAATAACCAACCACAAAAATTAGCAAGAGGGTCCGAGCATTAATGACTAGCAAGTCGTTAGTTGCCAATTCAACACCATTTTGTTCAGCGTCTGCTGACCTTAATCTCTCAACTCAACCCACCCCATTCCGCCATTCCATTTTGTTTGCTGGATTAGATAATGATAATCAAATCATGGATTTCTAAGTAAAGGTTTTTTTTTTTTTTTTCCTGGGGGGGGGGGGGGGGGGGGGGGGGATGGATGTGAATTTGTTATGTTTACACAACATGTAGGTTCTGAGCATGAGCAGGTTGGGCGGTGCAGCTGCTGTTTCTCCTCTTGTTGCTGATATGTCCTCTGAGGTAAATTAAAATGAAGAAACCCTTCTTATCATAGCAAGGACTGGACCCAAAGAAAAACCCATGTACATTACATATGATGCTTTCCACACAAAGAAAAAAGGGAATGGAAAATTTTCTTGTGGAAAATCTGTTTAGGGGGTGGTGGTGTTGATGAAAAAGAAGAACCAATCCACCATTCACATTTCACCTACCCAAAGGAAGGAAAGTACCCGGTACTCAGCCGGCCAACTGAAAAACATAAAGCCCCAACTTTCCATCACTACAAAACGACAAAACAAAAGCAGCACGCTTGCCCGCTTTCTCAGATTCCACCTCTCTCTCTCTCCCTCTTTCTTTGTCTTTTGGGTTTTATTTAAAACTTTTTTGACTTTTCTTCTTTATCTTTCATACAGTAGGCCCTTTATAACTCAGATTCCCCCTCTCTCTCTCTCTCTCTCTCTCCCTCTTTCTTTGTCTTTTGGGTTTTATTTAGAACTTTTTTGACTTTTCTTCTTCATCTTTCATACAGCAGGCCCTTTATATAAAAAAAAAATTTAAACTAACCAATTTACCACCTAAGTTGGAATATTTTTATTATAATTTTTGTTCAATATGAGGTAAGTGTTAAACAAAAAAAGTCACATTTTTCATTTTTGCCAAAAACCTCCAAAATCAATGGACTGGCCTGACTGAAATGATGTGTATGAAAAATGGAGATTTTAGATATAAATTTTGAGTTCTTCATATTTTCTTCGAGTCAAAGTTTTTTATAGTTGTAATTGATATGTATAAGTTTTATCTTTGCATGCAAATGGGCCCTTTTAAAAAAAAAAAAAAAAAAACTTAAACTAACCTATTTACCACTTAAGTTTGAATATTTTTATTATAAATTTTGTTCAATATGAGGTAAGTGTTAAGCTTTATGATGTGTATGAAAAATGGAAATTTTAGATATAAGTTTCGAGTTTTTCAGATTTTCTTTGAGTGAAAGTTTTTGATAGTTGTAAGAGAAATGCTAGCAACCTTCTCTCTAACCTTCTCTTTTGGACTTTCTCTCTTCTCATCATGACAAGTGTCATTATCCTTACACTTAAAACAATGTTATTAATGCATCACACAAGTTAGTTTTTGTTTTTCAAGTTTACCCTTCTACAATGTATTGGCTTTTATATTTCCTTCAATTTATTCAAATTTTGTTACAACTTTTTTAGCACATTGTTAAAAATTAAATAAGAAAAAAATAAGAAAAACGTCATTTTTTAGAATATAAAAAAAATAAAATTTGTTACATGACATTGTTATCATCTTTATTTTGTTTTTAACAAAACACACATTCTCTTTAGAAAAAAAAAAATTTTAAAAAAAACTTTAATTTTCATTTTCTTATTTAATTTTTTAACAAGGTGATAAGAAAGTTGTAAAAAAATTAGCTTGTTATTAAAATAAGTTAATACATTTAATAAGGGTAAACTTGGAAAACAAAAATTAGTTTGTGTGATGCATTAATGACATTGTTTTAAGTGTAAGAAAAGTGACACTTGTCATAAAAAGAAGAGAGAATGTCCAAAGGAGAAGGTTAGAAAGAAGGTTGGTAGCACTCCCCCTTCTGCAGTATTCTACAAGTTAGTAAATCAATTCTGCCAACTGCCACGCAATGCTCCTGTGGCAGCTTTTCACTGTGTTACTATTATATAAAGTCCACATATCACAAGCAATACTCAACGTTTGGAAGCTCTCTCTCTCCATGGCTGCAGGAAGACTAGCTTCTCCATCACAATTATTCATAGCCCTCCTCTTAGTTAGCTTATGCTGTTTGAGTTGCAATGCTAAGGATGATTATCGTCAACAGTGTGAACCTTCATGGTGCGGCAAACATAACATAAGCCACCCTTTCCGACTAAAACATGATCCAGAGAAGTGCGGTGACTCAAGGTATGAGCTGTCTTGTGAGAAGAACAACCTTACAGTATTATACTTGTATTCTGGAACATACTATGTGCAGGCAATCAATTATAATAACTACACCATCCGGGTTGTGGATGCCAATCTTCACAAGGATAACTGCTCTTCAATTCCTCATTATTCCTTGTCCAGTTATAACTTCAGTGACGGGGATCCGTATTGGATTTATCAAAGAAGAGGTAAGGGGGGGCCATGGTGGGACAAAGTTCACGTGAAACTGTCAAAGCCTATAATATTTCTGACCTGTGAAACCCCGGTGATTTCGCCTCTCTATGTGGATACTGCTCCTTGCAATGGTGCTATGTGGAGTTCCACTTCCAATGGGCATTCATATGTTAGTGTTGATGAACGATTATTTGTGTCAAATTTGAGGGAGTTTTGTCGCATAGAGCTTATGTTTATGATATCGTCTCAGCTTACAAAGAACAATTCCTACATAGACATCCACAATGAGATGATATATGGCTTTGAACTTACATGGGTGCAGTGGGGTTGCTACATCGACAGTGATACCAACAAAGTTAATTGCTCTCGTAAGTATATCAAAGATCTCTTCATTTGTTTTCTTCTGGTAGCATAACTGTAGGCACATGTTCTGTTTTTAACATGTCAAGTCAAGATTGTAAAGTTCAAACTTGATGAAAACTTTTGACTTTGATGATGCAGGCTTCATCGATTATCTATACGGTGAGGACTCTCTATCCTATATTGTTTTCAATTTCTTCCGGTCT
>NC_047651.1:5010264-5025753 GCF_902201215.1 Prunus dulcis
GCATTTGTTATTATTATTAATTAATTCGATCTGTTTCTTGCAGTTTTCGGTTTCACCCTTCACTACCTTGGTGAGTTTCATCTCAATTTATTTTTTCTTCTCAATTATTATCCTCAGCAAAAAGTATGATTATATTGTTTCATGTGAGAATAAAAATTACTCTTTCCAGGAAAGAAAATTCATGCAGTGTTAAACAATTGGTCTCTAGTATTCAATTACATATACATTCTGGTTGTAGCAGCAAAACTTATTTCCATGATTCATTTCGACACTTCCTTACAGGACTAGCACTTGGAGCAAGGGCTATACTTGGGGCTCTGTGTCTCATTGTGCTTTTAATCTACAAATTCAAGAGGAGGCACTTATCAATGTATGGCAATATTGAAGAATTCTTACAAAGTCACAACAACCTCATGCCAATAAGGTACTCCTACTCAAATATCAGGAAAATGACCAAAGGATTTAAGGACAAATTGGGTGAAGGAGGTTATGGTTCTGTATACAAAGGGAAGCTCCGAAGTGGCCGCCTTGTAGCAATTAAGATGATGGGTAAGTCCAAAACAAATGGACAAGATTTTATCAATGAAGTTGCTACCATTGGAAGGATTCATCATGTAAATGTGGTGCAACTAATTGGCTATTGTGTTGAGGGATCAAAGCGTGCTCTTGTATACGAGTTCATGTCAAATGGATCTCTTGATAAACACATATTTCTTAAAGAAGGACCCTCATCCTTAAATTACAAGAAATCATTTGAAATTTCGCTTGGTGTTGCTCGTGGTATTGACTATCTTCATCGAGGATGTGAGATGCAAATTTTTCATTTTGATATCAAGCCTCACAACATTCTTCTTAATGAGACTTTTGTTCCAAAGGTTTCTGACTTTGGGCTTGCAAGATTATGTCCATTAGATGAGAGCAGTTTAACTTTGACTGCAGCAAGAGGAACCATCGGATACATAGCTCCAGAGTTGTTTTACAAAAATATAGGAGGAGTGTCAAACAAAGCTGACATCTACAGTTTCGGAATGCTGTTGATGGAAATAGCAGGAAAAAGAAAGAATCTAAATGCAGTTGCAGCTCATTCAAGCCAAATATACTTTCCTTCATGGGTTTATGACCAATTCAGTGAAGGAAAGGACATAGAGATAGAAGATTCCACTGAGGATGAAATGAAAATAACAAAGAAGATGCTTATAGTGGCATTGTGGTGTATACAAATGAAGCCTAGCGAGCGTCCTACTTCGATGAGCAAAGTAGTACAGATGCTTGAAGGAGAAACTGAAGCCCTTCAAATGCCTCCAAAGCCTTTCCTTTATCCACAAGACAAACCAGTGGTGGATGATGAAGACAATCCAGAAACAACATGGCCATCGTCAACACAATCTAATGACGACTCTAAAGACTCAATAAGTTTAATTCAAAATGCTGACAATTAGCCTGAGTACAGGTACAGTATGCCCGAGGAAAGGCTTCATGGCCAACATTTCAACTCTGCAGGGGCAGTAATGGTTGTTTCGTTTTTGGTAGGACGAATCCTTCTTGTAATATATTTCTTTTATGATTTGTGAACTTGTTTTCAACAGTTTTTGGTCCTTCCTCCTTTAAATTAAAGTCAAAGGTGTCCTACTCTTCAGTATGCACTTGCTGTTGATAGAAGTTTTATTTTCTGAATGTTTTAATGGATTGTAAAACTTCATTTACTACAGGGTAGAGTTGATTTGTCAACTCTAAATTAGTCAAGGTATTGCCTTTAATGCATATCACTAAACTAGTCAAGCTTCACCTACCAAGAACCAAACATTCTGAGAAATTTCTGCAAAACAAATATACAATGATTTAATGATTTTGTGGACATGAGAAACTGATGGCATTCAAGTTTCTAGCTTCAACGAAATCCCATTGCTTGATGACCTTGACCTCGGTGTCCTCACGTCTTAGTCATGTACTGTTACTGCTGGGGAAATTACAATTAAGAAAATAACATAATTAAATTACTTAAATCAAAATAGAAAAACAATATCTATTAAAACAAATGAATTAGACCAATCAAGTAAGAGAAGATTTCAACCTGCAAGTCATAATAGGAAAATATATTATTTTAACTTAAATCAAAATAGAGTCCAACTAGAAAAGTAATCTTAAGAGATAAAGTCTAATCCTATTAAAAATAAGATTAACATAAAAATACTTGATTGAAAAAAACTCAAAGTAGGAATCCTATAATGAATGCATGATTATGTCATGATTTACCTGAAATCAAGTTTCTCATATCGGTCAAGTCATGCCTCGGATGTATGGGGTTGAATGAGTTGTGCCAAAACATCCGGTAACAATTCTTCACACACTAATTTTCA
Organism: Prunus dulcis; assembly: GCF_902201215.1. Classification (NCBI taxonomy): domain Eukaryota; kingdom Viridiplantae; phylum Streptophyta; class Magnoliopsida; order Rosales; family Rosaceae; genus Prunus; species Prunus dulcis. The sequence continues at coordinate 5,012,622 of NC_047651.1, forward strand.
ACTAAGTCGTGAAAAATAGGTAAGGATCCATACCTTGATCGTCCGATTTGGTGGCCGGATGATGGAGATTGACGGCCGTGAATTTTTGAACGAAAACTGGCGGTTTTCGTGGTTTTTCGGTAGGATCACGGCGGCGGCTGGCGTCGAGATGGGCTGAGGCTGACGGCGAGGCTTGGCCGGTCGTTTTGGCTCCGGTCTTGTGGCTTTTGGTGGTTGGTGAAGGAAGTTATGGGGGTTTGAAAAATCAGCTGGAGGGAGGACGTCGGTAGAGGGAGGGAAGAGAGACTGAGGGAGAAGAGAGAGAATGAGGTTTTTTAAATCTGATTTTTCAAATTACCGTTTTGCCCCTCATAGTATTTTGACAGTATTTTCTTTGTTAAAGCTTCGATTCGATCCCACTTCGTGTCTACGGACTCGTTTCGTTGTGCTCTACCCAACGGTATGTGTGGAATTGTCAAATTCCTTCTCAGTCAAAAAGTCAACTTTCTAGTCAAGCTTCACCCACCAAGAACCAAACATTATGAGAAATTTCCGCAAAACAAATATACAATGATTTAATGATTTTGTGGACATGAGAAACTGATGGCATTCAAGTTTCCAGCTTCAACGAAATCCCATTGCTTGATGACCTTGACCTTGGTGTCCTCACGTCTTAGTCATGTACTGTTACTGTTGGGGAAATTACAATTAAGAAAATAACATAATTAAATTACTTTCTCAGCCAAGAAGCATGTGTATATCTTGCTCAATTTAAGGAGATCTAAGCCCAAGGTGCAGCAATATATCTCGACTTGTCCCCTCCAAGATACAACAACCCAAGTGAAATGTTGAAAGACTCACACATATTTGCACAAAAGGATGAGTCTACACCACAAAAGTACCTTTCTTTGACAAGAGATTTTGTGAATAAGTATTACTGCTCACACATAATAATTCAGATGTTGAAATGAGCTTTATTAGCCAGACCGTTACCGCGTTGTGGTAATCCAAACTGTCATGAGTGTATTTGAGAACAAGCTTAAGCAGCACATTCACATAGGTAAAATCTGTCAAGGATGTTCATGTACATCCCACTCATATGAGCTACAGCATTTTATTTTTTTGAGAGACATGAGCTACAACATTAAATAAACTCATCTTCCAAAAAATTCCAGGATATATGCACTTTGACCATATGAAGGACCTAATAAATAGTGCATTTCTTACCAACCGTCATATGAATCATGTTCTTAGCATCTGAAATCGCCAAATTGGGCATAGAAATGTACCTCTTGCTTAACAGAACCAAAAACAACCACCAAACAGCTTTATTCAAAACACCACATACAAAACATCAAAAGCAGATATGGTTTAGAAACAAGAGGAGAAAAAGCAAGAGAAAATTGAAAAAATTATAGTTTCTTATTTTCTAGTCTCAAAACTGTCCAAATATGTTTTTTTGTGCAGTGTTTTTATATGAGATGCTTGAACTTTGTTAGTCCACTACTAAAACAAAAGAAAAATCCTGGAAAACAAAAACAAATAGAGACAGAAGAAAACAGAATATCAACCATCATCAGAATCCAAACCTCAAATCACAGAGCGAAATTCAAGTTGTTTTTTCAAAGGAAAGCGACCAAAGCTGATCCATACATATTACATTGAGGTCGTAACATAGAGAGCAAATAGGCATGAAGGTAATAACATTAATGATTTTCAAAAGGAAATGAAGAAAAAAAAAAAAAGAGCTACTACTAATATACATAAATCCGGTAAACGTCTATAAGCACATGACTTCAATATAACGCTTTTATGCATGCACGAAGATGACTAAAAAGATAGGTTATCATAGGATGAGAAGACTAAAGAGATAACAAAATTTCATCACTATCTGAAATGATGCTCATACTTTTAGCACCAACATAAATTTAGTTTTGTGTAAACAACTTCATAATCACAAATATCTATAATTCTATCAAGGAATTAATTTGATTCAATAACGATCCAACAGTATGCATACACTAATGTCAAGCCTAGTTAAACCGATATGCACAGTTAGAACATTCGACTCAAAACTCATAATCAATCAAGTCCACCAAGTCAAGAAATCAAGTGACATGACGATCCAGAAGCAAACAGAGAATATATGTATATGCAAAAAACAAAACTAAAATTCCTCGGAAAAAAAGAAAGTAAAAAGTTCATGTTTTTAATATATGTCAGGCATGGGCAGCATGGAGGCTTTATTTTTTAATTCTTTCTTAAGAAGCCCAAGAAACATGCGTGATGAATATGTCTGCCAGCATATATTTATTTTATTTTTGTTCATAAGTCTGCTAAACATTTGTCAATGTAGAACAGTCTTGCAAAAAAACCAAAAAGAGCAGCACCCATCGGCAGCAGTGAATCTGCAGCAGTGGGTTGGATTGTCTTGAAAATAAACCAAACAGACTCTTGAAAGTAAATATTTTTGGTGATTCTCTGCGAGAGAGTGGTGGGACTGGAATTTTCAGTTGAAAAACTGATTCTTAGTGAAACTGTATCAGCCACCCATCGTCATCAGCAACTAAACTTTAGGTTTTATTGTTCCTTCATTTAATTAGTTCTACTTTTATTGCTAATTTCATTTGCTATTGCTTTGTTTGTCTTGTGTTTATGATAAAAATTTTAACATGTTTACAAAACAACTTCCTGGAAACCTCAACAAACAAAGAAAGAAAAAAGAGGAAGAGATTGCTCAAAGTCTAAGAGAATCTTTGAATAAATATTTTAGTAAACAAACTGATAGTCCACTTGAAATGTAGCAGAAGATTTACCACCAAAAGAAAATGACAGCAGAAAATGAGAATGACACAAATGAATGTGAGAATGTAAATGATTTGAACATTTATGATCCTAAAGTTTGGAATAATCTTGAAACTGTGTCATCACATATGCCACACGCTCCTCTTCGTTTTCAAACTGTGTGATCACATAGTTTTCTATTTTCAGTTTTGTCCAAGACTGGTTTTTGGGTTTTGATTATTTGCAGAAGGGGAGAACAGGGATTGTAGAGATTAAAAGAGACGCTCCATAGGGAGGGCTAGAAATGTCGGGCTGGGGTATTGGGAAGCTAAAATCCCAAGTCAAAAAGCGATAATAGAAAGCCTGGTGTTTAACACATACTAACGTTATTTTATATAGAACAAAAATTAAAACACACTTAGACAAAAAATAAGTATTTCAATCTCACTCCCCACAAACCATGTTGGTGTGATGTGCAAATTTCAAAGTATTATTCAAGAATTAGTGTCTAAGCAACGATAAATAGAAAAGACTACTGTGGGATTAATCTTCACCATGTCCACTTGTTCTAATGTTTAAAATAATCTATGGATATTAATTTAATAACGAAAGTGCAGGAGAAATAACAGGACGAAAGTGAAGACCCATTTTCCCATATTTCTTTCATCCACAGAGGTTTTGGGTTTCTCACCTGTATGGATTTTTTTTACATCCAAATGATTTTGGGGTTACTCACCCATAGATTTGCATCCAAGTAATTTCGGAGTTTTTCAACTATGGATTTGTGGCATGCTATGCCTAACATAGAAAAGAAACTAGAGATGACAGTATACCTGTAGCAATTTTTTCTCCTCTTTGCACTGCTCTAATTTCTCCAGCGGTCTTTTTTCATCTGTCACCAACTTCCTCTTTTTCCTTTTCTTTCTGTTATAATTTGTATCGAGATTACTTTGATCGCAATCTAGCCATTTATCATATATGCCATCAAAATGAGTATACTACATATTGGGTCAACATAGCTATATCCACTACTACGTTTTACTATTTGCGCGACAGAAGTTTGCGCGACGAAGACGTTTTCATCGCGCAAAACGCAATAAAGCGACGACAAGAAATACTCGTCGCGCAAAAAAGTTAGAACTTGCGCGACCAAAGTTTTCGAAGCGCAAAACATATTAGCGTGACATAAAAACAGATTCGTCGCGCAAAGAAAAAAAAAAAAAAACCCGGGGACTCTCTTGGCGCCAAATACTTGCTCGGCGAGACCACTCGTCGCGTAAGAAAACATAGCGCGACGATGAAACACTTCGTCGAGTAAGAGCGAGGTGATTTGGCTGCGAAAACTCTTGCGACGACAGTTTTCATCGCAAAAGAGAACTTAGCGCGACGAACAATGTTATCGTCGCGTAAGAAAACGAAGGATTTTTTTAATTTGGCGCCAAAAATAATTGAGGGCGATATTTTAGTTTGCGCGACGAAACGTAAAAAGAAGTCGGTACAATTTTGAGCGACGAAACATATTTGTTACGCGACGGAATTTTGTTTTTGGGCGACGAGGACAAGAATTTGCGGGATAAAATCTTGTGCGACGGAAATATGTTCCGTCGCGCAAAAGTTTTTTTGTCGACAAGTTTTCACGCGACGAAAAAACTCGATTTGTGCGACGGAAAAAAGGTTTTAGGCGACGGTATTTTGCGCGACGAAATTTGTGATTCGTCGCGCAAAGTTTTTTCATCATATCAGAACACTGCCTTTGCAGAGGCAGAATGGAAAAAAATTTCCTTTCTACCTCTCTCTCAACTTCTCTCCCGCTGTCTCTGCTGGAAATTCAGTACATTCATCGGGTAAGTATTTGTTGTCGTTTCTTTTTTAAGTATTAATGTAAATTCGTACTGACGCTATTAATTTTCTTCTCGTTAGGGATATTTGTAATTAGCGATTGGTGGAGAACGATTGAGAAGGTATTTTATTCATTTTATATATTAAAAATGTTAAAGTTAGTTTGTTATGTGTACTAATTTTTTCTGAAGTTATATTTATATTATGTTGTTAAATTGTGTGTAATGTAGCACAATGTGTTGTGATGTACGAAGTTAATTGAAATTAACTTCGTACTTTTATTTGTATGTTTAGTAACATTTAGTTTCCCGCTCGAGATTAGTTGGATTTCGTGCATGGATGCGTAAAGCATGACTGCGGTCCAATTAATTCTTGAATTGTCCCATTATTTGGACAGTTTGGTAATGCATAGTGTTGTCACATAATCTTTGGCTACAGGATTAGGTTTCGATTGTGGAGATTTCGGTGTCATCTTGGTACGTTCTTCGGGTGGTACGTAGGTATTAATACCTATGCCCACCTCAAGAACTGTATCGAGATGCTGCCGAAATTCATCCATGTCGAAATCTAATCTCATGTAGCCGTAGGTTACGTGATAGAACTATGCATTCCCGAACGGGATAGGGCCCTTACCAGAGGCATAAGGTGACTGTGAGATCCCACATCGACCAAACGGAGAGGGGGTGATGTGCCTTATATGGCACACCTCGCATCCACATAGCGGGAGGCCTTTTGGGAGCTCACTGGCTTCGGAGTTGTAAGAACTCCGAAGTTAAGCGAGTTGGAGGCTGGAGCAATCCCAAGATGGGTGACCACCCTGGGAAGTTGCTTCGTGAGCTCCCAGAAACAAAACCGTGCGGGCTAGTGAGAATGTAGCCAGGCCCAAAGCGGACAATATCGCGCTACGGCGGAGCCGGTCCGGGGTGTGACAATTTGGTATCGGAGCCACTCTGCCGTGTGGTGCGAGTGTGCCGACGAGGATGTCGGATCCCTTAAGGGGGGTGGATTGTGAGATCCCACATCGACCAAACGGAGAGGGGGTGATGTGCCTTATATGACACACCTCGCATCCTCATAGCGCGAGGCCTTTTGGGAGCTCACTGGCTTCGGGTTCGTAGGAACTCCGAAGTTAAGCGAGTTGGAGGCTGGAGCAATCCCAGGATGGGTGACCACCTTGGGAAGTTGCTTCGTGAGCTCCCTGAAACAAAACCGTGCGGGCTGGTGAGAATGTAGCCAGGCCCAAAGCGGACAATATCCTGCTACGGCGGAGCCGGTCCGGGGTGTGACAGTGACATTATAACTTTGTATGAAGTTGTTGTGATTGTTATGTTGTGATTATGGTTTCAGGAATTATGAGCAGAAGGTGGATACAGAACCCGAATAGATGCTCAGACGAATAATTGGATGGAATCGAGGATTTTATTGAGTTTGCACGTAGACAGAACCCGGGTGCAACTAGAATCCGATGTCCTTGTAGGAAGTGTAATAACACGTTGTGGGAGACAATTGAAAATGTTGGATTTCATTTAGTAAGGAATGGAATGATTGAGACATATAGCATTTGGAACCTTCATGGGGAACAATTAGACCATGCTTCGTCTTCAAATGCCACAAGAATGGACAATGTTGAACCTATTGTGGATCCTAATGATCAAGTCATGGATATTATAGAGGATGTTTTTCCATTTGCATCGACCAACATCAATAACGAAAGGGAAGATGACGTGCCAACACCAATACACAGCGCGGAGTTTGAACAATATGAAAAACTGTTAAAAAATGCAAACCAAGAGTTATACCCGGGGTGCGAGAGCTTTTCCGTTCTCACGGCCATTGTAGAGCTAATGCACGGAAAAATAAAGTATCGTATGTCGAACCTGTGTTTCGATTACTTTTTGGGGGTTTTCAAGAGAATGCTTCCGACGGACAATTGTTTGCCGAAAGATCATAAACACGCGCAGAAGGTGTTGAATGGTCTTGGATTGGGTTATGAAAAAATTCATGCTTGCAAAAATAATTGCATGTTATTCTACAAGGAGCATGAAACGTTGGATACATGCCTTATATGCAATGAGTCGAGGTTCAAAATGACATCTCAGAATAGAACGACTAAGATCCCACAAAAAGTGATGCGTTATCTGCCCCTGAAACCCAGGTTGCAGCGATTGTATATGTCGACGCATACTGCAACAGACATGAGATGGCATAAGGAAAAACGGGTAGACGATGATGTAATGCGGCATCCTGCAGATGGGGAGGCATGGAAAGAGTTCGATCGAACGTTCCCCGAGTTTGCTGCTGATCCCCGAAATGTGAGATTAGGACTTGCCACTGACGGATTCAATCCGTATGGGGTTCTAAACCAACACCACAGCACTTGGCCGATTTTCATATTCCCATATAATTTGCCGCCTTGGAAATGCATGAAAAAAGAATACATGATGATGACTGTTTTGATAACTGAGGATCCTGGGAGGTCAATCGATGTTTACTTAAGGCCGCTGGTTGATGAGCTGAAGGATTTATGGACAAACGGTGTTCGCACGTACGATAAATCAACTGCGAAGATGTTCACTTTGCGGGCAGCAGTTATGTGGACTGTGAATGATTTTCCAGCATATGCAATGGTTTCTGGGTGGAGCACAAAGGGTTATATGGCATGTCCCGTATGCAAGGAAGATGTAACTTCTGGTTGGCACGCAGGAAAAGTTTGTTACCTTGGTCATCGGAGATGGTTGCCATGGGACCACGAGTGGCGGGAAAAAAATAAAGAGTTTGACGGGAACACAGAGCGTCGCCTCAGACCAAGAGAATGGTCCGGTGATGAGATCGTGGAACAGCTTAACCGTTTGGATTTTGCTCCGTTCGGAAAAACAGTTAGTCGGACCAGACCTTCTACACATATGAACTGGACTCACAAGCCTATGTTTTTTGAGCTCCCATATTGGTCGAAACTCAAATTGAGGCACAATCTAGATGTGATGCATGTTGAGAAAAATGTATTTGACACATTGGTGGGCACGATTCTAGATATCGAGGGCAAGACAAAGGACACAATCAAAGCCCGTCTTGATTTGGAAAGAATGGGCATACGAAGGGGATTATGGATGAACAGGGACAGTGATAAAGCTAGAAGGGATCTTGCATTCTTTTCTATGAAACCGAATGACAAAAAAAGAGTTTCTAAAGTTTGTATCGTCTGTAAAGTTTCCTGATGGGTATGCTTCTAATATCGCACGTTGTGTGAATGTTGACGGGGGTAAATTTACTGGACTTAAGAGCCATGACTGCCATGTGTTTATGCAACGCCTACTTCCTGTGGGTATTCGACATCTATTGCCGGAAGATGTTGTGAAGCCAATCATGTTGTTGTCCAGATTTTTTTCCCAACTAACGGCAAAAACATTGCGAAAGACAGACATATTGCAGTTGCGCCATGACATTGTCCAAGTCCTATGCAAGTTTGAGATGATATTTCTTCCAGCTTTCTTCACAAGTATGATGCACGTGATGGTTCACTTGCCAGAAGAGGCATTGCTTGCTGGTCCTGTCAACTATCGCTGGATGTATCCAATAGAAAGGTATATAATCCTTTTTCGTTTGTGTATGCATCATTATCACAAGCTTGCTAAATTGTATCATATCTTTTTATTTTGACAGGCTTCTCGGAGAGCTGAAAAAAAGTGTACGCAACAGGGCGAAGCCGGAAGGATCAATTATAGAGGCTTGGGTTCAATATGAGTCGCTTACTTTCTGTGGAATGTATTTAAAAGATGTGGAGACGGCTTTCAATCGTCCTCAGTGTAATAACGACGGAGGTATGAGAAAGGAAAAACTTTCTGTTTTTGCCCAAAGCGCACGGCCCTTTGGAGATCCGGGACGAGGAGAGTCGTTTTCTACAAATGACATGGAAGTAGCGCATTGGTTCGTACTGAACAATTGTGATGAGATAATGGCATACTTAGATGAGCATGAAGAGATGATGAAGCGAGAACATCCATCACATTTAGTTGCCCAAAAACAACGTGAATTGTTTCCACAATGGTTTTTGGAATCTGTAAGTTATAAGTATTTTGTATTTGACAAATATAAATTTTAGTATTTAATTTTATCAGACTAACATGTGAATGGTTTTCTATTATATTAGGTGAATAAGTTGAAATCATCGAATTCCCCCATGTACAGTGATGAGTTATATAACTTGGCCTTCGGCCCTATTCGCGCTGAATTGTTTTTCGGTTGTTATATTAACGGTGTTAAATTTTTGGGGGCTGCACGAGATGACAAGTTGTGTACGCAAAACAGCGGTGTCCATGTCCCAGGTGGAGGCGAAAGTACGAACATTGATTTCTATGGCAAACTCACAAATGTCGCTCAATTGCTTTACAAAGATCGATACCAAGTGATCATGTTTAAGTGTCGATGGTTTGATAGCAACCCAAATAGGCCGGGAAGTGTTAAAATCGACCATGGCTTACTATCTGTGAACATTAACAGAACTTGGTATGATGATGACCCTTACATTTTGGCAAACATGGCAACACAAATTGTGTATCTAGATGACCCTAAAGCCGGGAGCAGTTGGAAAGTTGTTCAGAAGATGGATCATAGGAACGTGTATGCTATACCAGAACTAGACTTAACTGACAACGACGTCGACAATGTGGCTGACCAACGTTTAGAATCATCAATGGAAAATGATGCGGATACACTTCGAGATACACATGTTATACAAGAACCGTTTCAAATTCAAGGAGTGTCTTCAATCGAAATACCGATTCAGTCAATTACAATTGACCTCGGGGATCTTCCAAGATTCGATGTTGCAATGGGCCCGAGCAGCGAAGATGATGTAGTTATAGTAGAGGAGGAGGAGGAGGATTGGGAGACCGAAAGTGATGATAGCGACGATAACGAAAGTTATTATAGTTCAGATGATGAATAATTAAATTTTTTGTAATTTTATTATGTTTGTGTACAGACTTTGTGTAATACAAATGTTTGAATATATGTAGTACAAATATCCAAATCTTATATATGTGGACAACTGAAACATTATTCAAATAAATTTAGTTATAAAACATTGGTAAATCAATATATCCAAACCCTTTTAATAACAATTTGTAATTTTTTTTTTTTTTCACAAAACACATTTACAAAATGAAAATGATACAAAATTTGTTATAAAACATTGATAAATAATTATATCCAAACATTTTTATACAAAGTTTGAAAATTATTGACAATAAACATTTTTCAAATCTGAAAACACATGCACGACGAAGTACGCATCGTCGTGCAATTTTTGCGCGACGAAGGAACCTCGTCGTGCATAAGTTTGCGCGACCTATATCACAGTAGTCGCGTGCAGTTAAATTATTGCGCGACAAAGTGTCATGCGTCACGCGATGAACGTTTGCGCGACGTAAAACATTTCTTCGTCGCGCAAATATGTATATGATTTTACAATATATATATTACATATACACATATATATTTGAAATTGACGATCGAGTTAGTTCATTGTATTCATATAGGGTCATGGAGTGTAGGTGTTAAAATTCGTAAAAATCGGAATTAAAATAACCGTTAAATCATGAGTTTTCATTTATAACCGTTCAAAAGTTTTGTCCCGTTACTTGATCTCCGAATGTTTTTTTTTTTTCGATTTTTGGGGTCTAAGATCTCGAAGTACAAATAAACAAGTTTGACGGTTCGATTGCTGAAACTACTTTCGTAGAATGCGTTTGCCATAGCAATCATATATTCACCAACAATGAATCGTTTACTTATACTTTCGTTAAATATAACATAACATTTTGTCGTATCACCCTAGTGTAAACATCTGAAATTGATGATCAAATTCACTAATTGTATTCATATAGGGTAAAGAAAAGTAGCAGTAAAAAATCTTACAAATCAGAGCTAAAATAACCGTTAAATCATGACTTTTCATTTACAACCGTCGAAAAGTTTCGTCCTGTTACTTGATCTCTTAATGTTTGTTTGTTTCGATTTTCGGCATATACGATCTCGTAAAAAAACAAGTTTACCGGTTGGATCATGAAAACTAGTTTCGGGTTTAGGGTTTCTGTGGTTTAGGGTTGAGGGTTTAGGGTACAGGGTTTGAGCGACGAAAACAAGTTTTTGGTCGCACAAAGCTTGCCCAGGAAGGGATTGCGTGACGAAAAACGTCTGGTTCGTCGCGCCATATCACCAGAACTTTCACCTTCCACACTTCCTCCCTCTGGACACTTAGTGAAAATATTTTGGGTGTTTTTGCGCGACGCTGTACCTCTTCATCGCGCAATCACAGCCAGCCTTTCTCTTGGGACGGTTTTTCCATACATTTGGATTGCGAGTTTTTAAGGACATTGAGCGACAATAACTGTGCCTTCGTCGCGCCATATCACCAGAACTTTCACCCCCGCCCTTCCACCGTCTGGATACTTAGTGAAAATTTTTTTGGTGTTTTTGCGCGACGCTGTACCTGTTGGTCGCGCAATCGTAGCCACTTTGATGGTTTTTCCAAACATTTGGATTGCGAGTTTTTAAGGACATTGCGCGACGATAACTGTGACCTCGTCGCGCAATATCAGCCACAAATTCCACCCCCGCTCTTCCTCCTTGGACACTTGGTGAAAATTTTTTTTGCGTGGTTTTGTGCGACGCTGTGTGTTTTCGTCGCGCAAGGTTTCAATGTCGCCCGCGAAAAACGAAATCCCAAATTTGGGCGGCTGCCAACCTTGCGCGACGAAGTCACTGTCCATGTGTCGCGCAAGGTTTCAATATCGCCCGCTAAACCCTAAATCCCAAATTTGGGCGGACTGCCAACATTGCGCGACGAAGTCACTGTCCATGCGTCGCGCAAGGTTTCAATATCGCCCGCTAAACCCTAAATCCCAAATTTGGGCGGACTGCCAGCATTGCGCGACGAAGGAATTAACGTATTTTTCGTCGCGCAATACCCATTTAAAATTTCATGCGCGACGTATTGTTTATCAATGTGTCGCGCAAGATTTCAAGATCGCCCGCTAAACCCTAATTCCCAAATTTGGGCGGACTGCCAACATTGCGCGACGGAATAAACATATTTTTCGTCACGCAATACCCTTTTAAAATTTCTTGCGCGACGTTATTATTCATTCGTCGCGCAAAAACGAATAAAATTTCAGAAACCACGCGATGGCCTCCTTTTTCCCCAGATTTCAGAAATCTTAAACGCCGCCGTCTCTCTCCCGCCGCCGCCGCTGCCTCCTACCTCGGTGGATTTGGACCGCGCCCGCCACATTGCTAGTGCCCCGGAGCTCCCCCGCCGTCACCGTCGAGCCAGCCGCCGCGATTTCTTCGGTTTTCACCGAATCGGCTCCGCCGTGATTCTCCCTCCTCCGGCAACCAATTCCGACACTTCAGGTATGGTTTCTGTCCTATTTTTCATGCTTTAGCTGATGGTTGGGTAGGATTTGTTGGATTGTTGCTCTAGGCCGCTTAATTTGAAACCCTAAGTTTCGGCCGGATTTTGAATTTAAATTCCGGCCACTTCCAGCCATTTTTCGGGCTATGTCCGAGAACAAAAGTGGCCCCAAATGATGTTTTCAACCTAGTGTAGGAACCTTGGCCCTTAGTTTTACGAATTTTTTGGCGATTGGTATAGCTTTGGGGCGGCGCGTGGGGTACTGTAGCAGCCTGAATTAGGTCCCAATGCAATCCTTTTGTTGTCACGAGCGCATAGGTGTTTTCGGATTGGAATTTGGTTGCCGTTTGCGTCTCGAACGGATTTTGCCTATTGTGCGATTTCCGGGGTTGTTATGTTCGGACCGTTGGATCGAACTCAAACTCACGTATGGTGTAGGTTGTATTTCTTGGATCGTCTAGGATTCGACGGATCGTGGATCGGAGTCCCGGATACTCCGAACTCGCAAACCCTAGGTCAATAATCTGAATAAAATTGTATGTGTTTTCAAATATTCGTATATTTTATTAATTTGTATGTGTATTAATGAAATTGTGCAGATGTCAGACCTGATTAGACGTCGTAGGGCGGTGACGACCACGCAGAGTTCGGAGCCCCCGACTCAGCCGACATCTGCTGCCACTGCTCCGACATCTGCTGCCACTGTGCCAGCACTGAAGGACCACTTGGCAGTTGGACCTGCAGGGTCCCAGGCGCCTGCCTCATCAGCGTCATCAGTGGCGCAGCCTGTTAGCGCCAGGCGGCGTCATCGGCCCGCCAGCACCACCGACACCACATCCACGGATGCGTCGGGGTCACAGCCAAGTATAGCTTTCCTTTTTATCCAGTTAATTTTATTTTTTATTTCTTGTTTTTGTTTTTTAATTTTTGTGTGTGTGTATTTGATTGTTAAATTTGTTTTTTATTTAACATTCATGTCATCTTTCTTTGCAGCAAAGAAGAACACTCGAGGGCCGTGTCGGCAATTGAAGACGGCGAAGGTCACCCGGGTGACCAACAGTCGTATCAACATCGGATACGACGAGCGACATCGGGCTGCACCGACGGCAGAGTTGC
>NC_047651.1:5025853-5064455 GCF_902201215.1 Prunus dulcis
ATAAGACAGACTGTCGTCTATATTAGATACCAACCCTAGTTTCTTTTTTTTTATATTTTATCAAATAAGGGAAAAACAAAAACCATTGTTCAGAGAAATCAAACCTGCAATTAAACAAGCAAATAAAAAAAGACTTTATTTTAAAAACAACTTTGTCAATTTTCAGACGACGCTAAACGACTGACGAACCGTCGTGGTCTACATATTTAACCACGTAAATAAGAACTACCGTCGTCTTATTTAGTTGAGGTAGTTGTCTTCAAAGTTGGAAACTTTCCCTCTTTGTCTGTATATTTTATCAAACTTGGAAATAAGTAAAATGATTTTGGCCAGAAAAAAGGTAAAAAGATTTTTCAAACAAAAAACGTATGAGCATGCAAAACAGGAACCAAAATAGTGAAAATGAAAGCTTACCTTTTGCGTGCAATGAAAGCAAGAGGAAGATGATCGATATTTAAGTTCAGAGACGACGAAGAAGACGAGAGGAAGACGATGAGAACTCTGACAGTGCTCTGACAGGAAAAAAGACGAAAAGTTTTCTCTGGGAGATTGAAATTTTTAATCGGGTTTGGAAACTGTGCATGTGTAAGTCAAGTAGACGAAAAGTTGCTTACATATAAAACCATTTCAAAAAAATAATACGGCAGTTACATATAACTACGTCGTTTTTAACTAACACGACGCAATATTTAATATAACCGACGTGAATCGTTAATTTAACGTCGGTATATTTAATATAACCGACGTGGATTTGAATTTTTAAATTATGAATAGAATTTTTTTTCCCGTGACTTTTCAGTTTATTTTTCAATTTCAGTGCGTTATAAATAGAGTTTTTTTTCCGGAGGAAATTTAAAATGAAGGAAATTAATATTCAGGAATATGTAATGTTTCTTTATTGGATGACAGATTTAAATAAAATAAGAATATAAAAACAACGACGGTGTTTTTATGTCGTCGTTTGTAGTCGTCTTAAGTAAAAATAAGACGACGTAATATATTTTTTGAGCGACGTTGATTGTACAATTTAAACGGCGGTTTTTGGTTCGGACCGCCGTTGATTTTAAATTTATTCTATAAATTTGTCGCTTTCATTCATTTTCGCGGTTAAAATTTAGGGTTCCAAGTTCTTCCTATCTCAGAGACACTGTCTCTCACATCTCAAAGACAATAATTTGGATGTCTTTCTCAAAGAGAAATTGAGCTTACTCGAATCAAATCTATGTCCACAAGAAGAAGCTTGTCAACTAGCCTTCTCACTTCCTTGATCAAGCCTGATAGGACACTTAGTGCTTCTGAATACTCCTTGCTTTCCATCAAAAGAGATGCAAGCCTGGCCTCCACTCGCTGTCCAAGGAAAGTTCGCTTCTCAGGGAAATCTGAAGATCAGATGTGCCTGATCCTCTGGTTGATTTTCTTTACTAAGAAGATCCGTCAGATTTGTGATAGCCTCTTCCTTTATCCGTAGAGCTTCAGAAGAAGAAGATGGTGGGTTTCAAGAATGCGATAAAGAATAGAAATGGCTTCAGATGGCCTCTAAAGCATGAGCAATCGAATCAGTAGTTGCTGGGAGATATGATGAAGACATTGTCAATGCTTTTCTCGTCGTTTATATTAAGGTAGATTTATAATTACCGACGTAGATTATTTTGTTAAACGCCGTTAAGTTTAATACAACCGACGTGGATTTTATCAACTTCGAAAAAATTGTCTCTCTGATTTCAAATCTGTGTCATCTGTTAAGATTATGATGTGGAACAGAGTTCCGTCTGGTAAGATTTCGTAACCCTTGGGATCTCAGAAAAATCTGATTATGTCGGCGGTTTTCTATATAAACCGTCGTGGTTATTTCTATTCTTGTCATTAAGTAGATCTACCGACGTAGGATAAGAAAATCAAAGAAAAAATTGTAAACAAAAATTCTTATTAAGACGACGGTTTAAATTAAAGTTACGACGTATAAAATGAATAAATACGACGTTAAAGATTTAAAGATAACGTCGTAGAACTATACGAGAATGACGTCGATATATTTATTTTTTCCGTCGTTGTACATTAATTTAATACGGCGATATTTTGTATTTTAAAGCCGTGGATTTGTTTGTAATTATACCGCGTCTTATACGAAAACCTCGTCGTGTTATTTTATGAGTAAAAACGGCGGCTTTTATTGAAATCGTCGTCTTTACTTTTTACGTCGGTCGATTCATAACTTCTGCCGTTCTTTGTTGGCTTTGATTTTACTCTGCGGAAATCTGTTTCAAATAGACGTCGGTTGTTTAATTAGGTACGCCGTTGTTTTTGAACAGCCATTTGAATCTCCATTTTTAGTTGTCTAAGGTGGTATAACACGACGGTGTTTTTAGAACCGTCTTCTTTTTAAAAACCACGACGGTTTTCACTTGGACCGTCGTTGTTTTCTGGTCGTCTTTTTCACTTTTTGTAGTAGTGATGGTACACTTTTGGACTGGTTTAAGCATTTGAATAAGCTAGTTACCAACAAACACAAACTTCTATTCATGGCCAACCTCTCTGTGGGAAGCCCTTAACCAACCCTCCTCCTAATATGTTTCACAGCTATGACAGCATCATATTGCAATTTGTTATTTATGAATGGTGGCACTTAAATATTGGCGATTTCATAAATAACATATTGCAATATGATGATGTCATAGCTGTTGAGCATATTAGGAGGAGGATTGGTTAAGGGCTTCCCGAAGAGAGGTTGACCACAGATAGAAGTCCGTATTTGTTGATAACTGACCTATTGAAATCCTTAAACCAATCCAAAAGTGTACCTTCAAAAGGGGCAATGTATACCACCTCATGCATTGAATCAAAATAAGGTGACCTCCCAAAAACCGTCAATACATATGGACTCGATAAAGATGTAGCTACATTGATCCAATATGTAATAAACTCATTTTGCTGGCATATATGATAAACGGCTTGATTGGGAACGAAGTAACCCCAGTACAAATTATCACTCCACCGTTTAGAACCTCCAATAACCGGTTATTAAATACCATCCCTGAATGAGGGAAAACACAAATAACATAAATATTTAAAAGAACGTATAACTACAATAAAAAAGAATTCAACACAACATAAAAATTAATGGAATAATACTCACAAAGACTACACAAACAAATAAAGAAAAAAAAAAATTACACAAAGAACAAAGACGACAATAATGATTACAGAGAAAAACAAAGTTCAACATATATTTAACCAAGAGCAACAAACTTAACCAAGAGCATGAATGTAGAGAGAGAACTTAACCAAGAGCAACAAACTTTAAGCGTTAACATACCAAACATAAGAAAAGTACTAAGAATAAAGGGCGATGCTCCCAAACATATATTAAGTCATTCTCATCTGAGAAAGTGACTTTAAACCATTCGTTTCCTAAGTTATCTATTTTAAAGGGTTTGGTAAGCATAGCCTAAACCACTTCAAATTTGGCTCTAATGTTAGTAGCTAATAAAAGGGGCTCTCCAAAGATTGTACCCGCTAGACAAAGCTTTGCAAATTGCTCAGCTGCTGGATATGGCAAATATAGTCAACAATGTTTGTCACTAAAAAAATGCATGGGCTCTCAATTTAAAAACAAACAAAAAAAATTATTCTTGAATGAACCGAAAAAAAAGAAAGAAAAGAGATTAGTGCATCTTCTTGTTGAATTATAACCTTTTTATTGTAGGATATAAAACGAGAAAGGAACCAAAAAATGATAACCATGATAATTAAGGTGTTAGATGCCACAGTAAGATTCACACAAATCCAAAAATAAAACTAATATGTAGGGTTCTTGATAATTAAGGTGTAACCCCATTATGTAATCTTTATACATGACTTGAAGAAAAATGAAGCATAAAGGATCAGTAGTGTACGAAAACGAGTAAGAGTAAACAACTAGCAGTAAGAATCTAACAAATAAAACCAAAGGCCAGAACAATAAACAAGGTATGTTAACAATCCATAGTTTTGGGGAAAAAAAAATAAATATTTGCAAAGTTGTCAGTGTATAATAAAATTAAAACAAAATTAAACTGAAACACAAACTAAAAAAAAAACTAGAATTCATTCTGAATTTTCCTCAAGTAACGTCAAATTTTAACAAATTCAACCTCCACCCCATTAACAGAACAATGTATAATCTGCTAATTCAAGCAATGTACAACCCACCAATTTATCTTTTTGAACAACATTTAATACTAAATAAGATTTAGTAGTACAATCTAGGATATAAATTTAACAAGTCATAGTGCTGCATACACTAAGTAATCCTAATATCCATATTTTCTTATCAATCTAGTGCATAATATTAACAATCTAGGACTTTTTCATCATTTTCTCTCCCCCGCGCCTAAACTAAGAGATGAATAAAACCATTGTCAACAGTAGAAAACTGAGTTCCAATGAAATTGTATTGGGTTCTTTTTTGTTTGCTTTTGTCTTGGGTAGGCTTTAGTGAGGTCTGTTGGAGCAGCTGGGGCTGTGGACCAATCGTAAAGATTGACGGCGTTGTTGCTCTTGGGTACAGTGGCGGACGCACGTTGGGACAAGAGGAGTCACACGACCCGTTGGGATTCCGGAAATCTAGCAGTGGACTTCACCAGCGACCCCTTGGCCGTTATCTGAGCGACCCCTTCTGTGAAAGGTGCTCGATGAAAGTCCCTTATGAACTTGCCTTGCGCTACTCTCTAAACTTCTTCCAGACGCAACTACTCTACTCTGGCAGCACCATGACTTGAATTTTTTTTGGGGCAGAGGCAGCGAAGAAGATGATGTCGTGAAGGTGACGTTGGTGATTTGCCCAAGCTTATGCCTCATTTTAGTTGAAACTCACCGTTTCACTAGTTGTAGGTTTTTTAAAAAGTCTGGGCCATGTACAAGTCTGGCCCAAATTTTTATTAATAACTTGTAGGTCTTTTTAAAAAGTTTGGCCCAAATGTTTTTTAATAAAACCTTTTAGTCTATACCCAGTGATATATTTAACTAATATATTAGTACAATAGTAATTTATAAAAATTAATAAATATATTATTTTAATTTTCGTATACGTGGCGTATCCTAATTTTTGGAGAATTAAATACATGTTCTATCTTTATGCTTTTTACAGTCCATTTGAATGAGGAAATTTAAAAGTACAAAGGATTTCATATATTACGGAATTTAAAATGACAGAAATTAATGTTCTAGAATTTGTAAAGTTTCTTGTTTGGGTAACGGATTTAAAACACGGAATTTAACATTTATTTGTAGAGTTATCTTTTTTTAAAACTCAATCTCTTTTGGGATTTTAGAAATGACGACTTTTAGATATAATTTAAAGTTGGGATTTATGATCTCCAAATTGCATGTTTTTTCCCACGTGGAATTTCTAAATTTCTATTTTTTTTTTTTAATCCAAACACGGGAATTGGTTCATGTCAATTTAGAAATTCTAAGTTTTGTCAAAATCTCAAGTTTATTTTTCTCATCCAAACACACCGTATTAAAAAATTTCAACACTTTTACCCTATTACATCTTGGTCCCGTCACTACTTGGGTAGGCTTTAGTGATCCCAGTAAAGCCTCTTCTCCGCCAAGGAGAGATGGTCGAGAATTTTGAGGTGTTGTGGACTATACCTAAGGAGGTGATATGTCTATGTATTTCAGTTTTAAAGCGGCTAACAAATCCAAGACTTCTAAACAACATCTAGTTTTATATTTGGGGTAAATTACTCAAATGGTCCTTAAATTTGTATGCGATTTACATTTTGGTTCCTAAATTAAATTATTAGTCCAAATGGGACATAAATTCTATTTTTATCGCCCATTTGATAGAACTGTTACATTTTCTGTTAAATGTAACCAAATTTTAGGGGCAAATACGACTTTCCATAATTAACTGAGTAGGTAGGCTGTTGGCTTGTTTCAAAATAACAAAGATAGAAGTGAGTGAAGTGCAGGTTATTGAGAGCCAGGCAGTGGTGCACAGATGTAATGCATACGTCGACATGAAAGATGAAGAATTCCCACCATTACCTGCTGTTTTCAATGATGAAAGCTTGCATCTGCATGTGAAGAGGGTTGGAAAACTTATGCTTGGTCCTGAGAATGTGATGGCGTGCGAGAAACTCATGGAAGGTGAAGACTTTGCTATAATTAACAAATTTGGAAATTAACTTTTCAAATTCAATTTCCCCCCAAACCACACTCGCTATAAATCCCTCTCATAAAGTCTAAAAAAAAAAAACAATTTAATTTTCTCGCGTCCCATTTTTGGAGCCTGTCAAAATTTTTAAAGTTTTGTGCAACGAAAAATATTGGTCGTGCAAAGTCTTAAGAAAAACTTCCCGCGTCCTATTTTTGGTATCCGTCCAAATTTTTAGAGTTTTACGCGACGAACTATTGGTCGCGCAAACTTTTGAGAGACTAAAAATTGGTTCGTAGCGCAATATCTATAAAAATAATTATTATGAATAATAAAAAATAAAATTATTTTATTTTATGATTTAAAATATAAATAAGGTTAAAGCTACTTAATAAATATATATATATATATATATACTATTCAATTTTTTAAGTGTTGTACGTACAAAATAAATAAATTTAAAGCTACTTAATAAATATATATATATATACACACACACACACCATTCAACGATCCAACCATCAAACTTGCCTATATATACTTCAAGATCGTATACCCCAAAAATACAAAAAAACAAACATTCAGAGATCTAGTAACAAGACAACTTTTCGACGGTTATGAATGAAAAATCACAATTTAACGGTTATTTTAACTCCGATTTTGATGATTTCTGAATTTGATCTTCAATTTAAGATATTTACACTAGTGGATACCACAAAATCTTATGTTATATTTAAGGAAAGTATAAATAAACTCTTAATTGTTAGAGGATATATTGTTTTGATTGCATACGCATTCTACGAAACTAGTTTCAACGATCCAATTGTCAAACTTGTTTTGTATATACTTCAAGATCGTCTACCCCACAAATCGAAAAAAAACAAACATTCAGAGATCTAGTAACGGGACAAAACTTTTTGACGGTTATAAATGAAAAATTACGATTTAACGGTTATTTTAACTCCGATTTTGATGATTTTTTTACAGCTACACTCCTTAACCCTATATGAATACAATAACTGAATTTGATCTTCAATTTAAGATATTTACACTACACAAAATCTTATGTTATATTTAAGAAAAGTATAAATAAACCCTTAATTGTTAGTGAAGATATTGTTTTGTTGGCATATTGTTTATACTTCGAGATCATATGACCCAAAAATCGGAAAAAAATAAACATTCAGAGATCAAGTAATAGGACAAAACTTTTCGACGGTTATAAATGAAAAATCACAATTTAACGGTTATTTTAACTTAAGACTTTGTGCAACGAAGTTTATTTTTTCGTCACGCAAACCTTTGCGTGACGAAAAATATGTTGGCCACGCAAAGTTTTGTGCAACAAATTTATTGTTTCGTCACGCAAAGTCACTTTGAGCGACGATGATTTGTCGTTGCGCAAAGAGTCTTTGTGCAGCAATGTGTGTTTCGTTACACAAAATGTAGCCGTGTAAGACTTTTTGATACAAAGTTTTGAGTTTCGTCACGCAAAGTGACTTTGAGCGACGATTTTTTTTTTTTTTTTGTCACACAAAATTTGATCACCCAAGGGTTTTTTTTTTTTTTTTTACTAGTGATATGAGCTATAATGACAGGACCCAACCCAAATTCCACTTTGGAATCCGAGCCGGACCCTGTACGTGTCTTACACCTGGAGGATGTCGGGCACGAATGACCTAATTGCCGGGCACGAATGACCTAATTGCCCTTCCCTACAAAGCACGATAAAATAACAAGGTTGACTCCTACCGAAAAATCGGCAGAGTCTTCCTTGTAATTGGATCAATAACCAAAAATTTACACCTGCCACACAAGCATATATACACCACCAACTGCCAGCATACGTATATATACATTCCAAAAGTTAAATTCTAATTCTATGGAAAATTATCAGAGCGACTACGAAGAGAATTGACAAAAGAGTTAATTCTTTTTACAAAAAAATTCCTACATCAGAAAGGAAAGCGCGGAAGGTGGAAAACGGTCCGGTGGTGGATCACTGCACACGCCTACTACCTAGCGCAAAACATTAATATGGTGAGTGGACCCAAAAAACAAAGTTTAGAAAAATACATATGAACATACTAACCCCACTGTAAAAACAGTTATACAAAACTAAATCATTCTCTTTATTATATTCAAACTGAAATCAATGCACTCATATATTTATACATATATATGCCAATCATACTTATGGTTAACATTAATCTCTTAAAAGCATTGAAAACAGTTTAAAACTACCACCTAGGTGTACCTCTTATTTCCGTCAATTCCTCACATCATCATGGGTGACACGTACTCGCAGGTCTCAGTGACACAAGGTCAGTCCGAGCTGCAACTCGCAGGATTCAGGGGACCATAGGCAGCCTGATCAGCATTACTCGTTCCACGCGAGTTCGGGTACCATAGAACTCGTGGGGCAACTGTCAAGCATGCTGACTAAACCGAAGGTAACCAATAAAATCCGAAGGCAACATTTGATCTGAAGGCAACTTATTTACCGAAGGCAACATCTGTATATCTAGGTACCTAAGGTGGTTTAGGAAAATATAAAGTTTCCGAAGAAAATCTGCTGAATAACTGAATTTCTGTAAACTCTAAAACTCTGCTACCATTTATCTTATAATTAACAAGAATTTCTTTTCCGATATCCTTTAAAGGATATTCCACTGGGCAGCATGCAAAACAAAATATTTAAAAGCATATAACAGCTTAAAAAACACTAATCTTCTAGTAAAACTTATTCAAGATCAAATACTGTAACTGAACTGCTTAAATTCATTTACATAAATAAAGAGTCCACTCACTGGTGGTTCGTGCTCGCTGGGCCTCTTGAAGGTCCCTCCTACGAGTCAACTGGTGCCCGGGTGCCTGATTCAATTACCATAATATTCTATTAATACAATACTCAAAATAGTATTAAATTCAAAACCCTGACCTCAGGCTCCTAGAAGTGCGTGTATCAAATTAAAATTGTTCATATGCCCATAAAAGCTTGTCTTCCACTTGGAATAGTTTAGAAGTATCTCGGGACTCAAAAAACACTAAAGTCCCAAAAGTCAACCCGGGAACCCGTGGGTCCACAACCTCAAAATTATGATCAGGAACACTCTAGAAGTTCCAATATACCTAGGACACATGTCCTGAGGGTTTGACCTCGATCGAACGGTCGGATTGATCACGATCGTACATTCGCATGATTTCTAAAACCCTAGCCATAGGGTTCGCGATTTCGGAATATCCGGGACTCCGATTCACGATCCATCGAATCCTAAACGATCATGGAATTTTCTAGATTAACATATCTGAAAAAGATTACGATCCAACGGCTCAACAGTATTGAACCTGAAAATCACACAATATGCAAAAATCCATTCGAGGCTCAAACGGTATCCAAATTGAGATCCGTAAATTCCTACGTGCTCGTGACAACACGAAGATCATTCTAGAACTAAAAATGATCGCCACTAAACTGCCCACACACTACCACAAGCGCCGGCAGTGCGTGGGTGGCTTGATAAATTTCTGGCGGTCGGAAAATCTCCAAACCGCTGGCCCAAACTCCTGTCCTAGGTAAAACACCGTATTTGAAATCACTTTTGTTCTTAGACTTACCCCAAAAACTGGCTAAAAGTGGCCGGAATTTCAAACTCAAAACTGGCGGAACTTTGGATCGTGATTTGATCTACCTAGGCTAGAAATCATTCCAATCCTACCTGAAAATACCTGCAAGATGACTAAAAATGCCTAGAGGAGGGTGAATAGGCCAATTTAAAATTATAATCAAATAAGTTAAAATAAACTTCGGTAACAGGATTAATATGGCTTATCAATCCTAAAAGGTCTTAGCATAAAATAAAAGAACATGTAGAGAATTATTTTACGTGGTAAAACCCCACCTCTAGGGAAAATCAACGAGACTTCTCAGTCCAACACAAATCCACTATAGAACGATGATTACAAGAAGTACTCACACACTTATACTAGCCACATTCTAGATAATGTTTACCGAATTCTTTATAACTCAACTTCTGTCACGAGATGATCTTCGGCACTTCTTATGTTGAATGCAATACTGGCCACGATTGCTTCAAACTCGCCGGAGAAAAACCCCCACCACAGTCTTAGTGCCCTCAACCTATGAGTCACCGACATGCATATGAATGCAATATGAATGATTAAAGTGTTTGATAAATCACCAAGTAAACATCGAACACTTGATGATTTATCTCAAATATATGTACAACAGCTTTTGCTTAAGAATTCTATATGGTCAACACAAATATCGAAAGCTGTACAAAACCAAAGATATGCAAGCTACTTTTATTCAAAGCTTCCTATACCTAGTCAGATGGCTGCACACGAGTACCAAACCCACTTCAATTATAACTATGAACTTTTAGCTTAATTTGGACTCTTATGAAGACCACAATTGGTTTTCAAACATGAATATTAGTTCAATATGGATTCTTATTGAAAAACGCCAACCAACCAATTTTTAATAGAAAAACAATATCTATTAAAACAAATGAATTAGACCAATCAAGTAAGAGAAGATTTCAACCTACAAGTCATAATAGGAAAAGATAATATTTTAACTTAAATCAAAATAGAGTCCAACTAGAAAAGTAATCTTAAGAGATAAAGTCTAATCCTATTAAAAATAAGATTAACATAAAAATACTTGATTGAAAAAAAACTCAAACTAGGAATCCTATAATGAATGAATGATTATGTCATGATTTACCTGAAATCAAGTTTCTCATATCGGTCAAGTCATGCCTCGGATGTATGGGGTTGAATGAGTTATGCCAAAACGTCCAATAACAATTCTTCACACACTAATTTTCAACCTATGCTAGAGTCTAGGAAATGACAACACTATTTTCATACTAACAATCTCCCCTTTTGGCATTTCCTAGACAAAACACCTATTACACCTCAAAAGAAATTGCATGGGATTAAACAAATGAAATCCTACTCTAAATTAGAAGCTCTGAATCCCTGCACATTATGAAACAACAAAACCAGTTAAGCATGTGGGAGAAGAATTGTAATTCAAAGAAAATTACAACATCATTCCCCCTTAATTCTACAACACGATCTCTCCCCTTTTCATAATTTCACATAGTGATCTCTCCCTCTTTTTGTCAGGAAATCCAAACAGTAAGGAAATAACATACATGAGCATATATAAAAGGACAAGATTAGATTGCAATCCAACATATAAAGGCATAGAGATTAACCAATGATGCATGTAAGGGGCTTTATCTTGTTGAGTGACAACGAGCAATAACCTCACTTATTCTAGATGTGCAATTGGTGAAAAAGTCTCATCTTTTTATAGCCAAAATCCATTAATCACCTACAAGAACAACATACACAATTAGGTTCAATCATATAAACAATATATGATACTTACCTCTTCGGTTGCATGTCTTATGCTCTGCATTGTGTCATACATGTTGCTGTGCCATAGGTCTGCAACGGACAGGATTGATAATGACACTTCAATCCTCAGATTCAGTTTATCATGTATGCGTCTTAGTAACATGAAGCAGAGCCTAGCGGCACAACTAAATAAGAAGCATAAATGACACTATGTTTGCAAACAAAAAGAAATTCAAAATTTTTTTTTTTTTTTTGAAAACAAAACAACAAAGAAAAATAAAAATGTAACATAACACAAACAAAAACAACACACTTAAGACAAAAGGCTCAAAACAACCAAGATATAGAACACAATTTAGATGCAGATCCCAAGCTCTCTGGAAGATGTAATTATTTTTTATTCATAAACATGCCAAGTATGTGAGCAAGAAGAGACAATAGTAGTAGACCCAACGCTGTCTGAAACGCATAAGAAGCAAAGCATGGCCGGAACAAAAGCAAGCCACCACATGAAATGCACAAACACACAGATAATCAAGGAGGCATACCACATGCATGGTGAAAAATAAACATCACCAAATGAGTCTACCATCAGGAAGCAGATGTGTGAAGTGAACTCCTTTCAATTAAGCACAAAAAATATGTCCACCCAAGATTGATCCCGCCAAAGATGACACAGACATTAAGTGCATTGTAAGTATAAGAAGATCAGTTTATTTGAGACATGAATTGTATTTATTATTATTATTATTATTATTTAAATTTGTGGCTTACTTTATTTAGCTTTCGACATGATCCATGTAACGGATGGTCAATCAGTGTGCTCACGTCAAATGACTAGAAGCAACTGGGTGATAAAGCACCCCTGGGGAAATACTGATCTGAATCATGAAGGCTCCAAAGATAAGCAAGGATAGCAGACCATCACAACATGTTGATTCGAACCTCAACGTTGGTTAGACAAGAGGCCCGGTTACTGAGCAATGAGAAGTCACCACCTTTTTATTTTTTTATTTTTTATAGATATAAATAATTAACCAGATCAAGAACTTATGCACAGTCGTGTTGTGGCAATCCAAAGAGAGACAAGTGCATGAGTAGAAATATTCAAGGAACTTCAGGGAAAAGAGTGTGGTGTGCAAATAAAAATAAGTAGATGGATAGAACATTTAATGTAGTTTATAATGCACCACAACAATGGAAACCTTTGTGTGAAGCTGAGAGTGTGAGTTCTCAATATAGTGTAGTGTCAGAGCCCAATCTAAGCTCATCAAATACGTTCAGACAACTACAGGATTGATACGACCTTACAATCCTTGCACGAGCTAGACAGATTTATAAAAACAGAAAGTAATTTAAATATCATACAGCAAGAATAGGCTTTGGCATGCAGTAGACTCCGAATTAATCTAGAGCACAGATACCTAAAGACTGTCTAAGGGTTTCAAATCGTAGATTGTTTAGAGGTTTTGCAACAAGACATTTAAGATCCAAATTTTCTAAAGCAACGGGTTCATGCACAACATTAGTGGAGGCAAACATACAATTATGATTTTCCTTTTTCCTCCAAACTAACTTTGTCTTAGTTGATGGCAAACAATGAAAAGAAGATAGTTTGGATAAGCGGTTTACCTCATTCATAAGATTTGAAATCTTATGTTGGATACTTACTTTTCCACCCATGCCATGAGAATTTGAACGAACAAATTCGTTTAGAAGCTTATTGCATCTTGGTCTTATGTGCCCACGAGTTCCACAAAAGTGACAGATTGGAATAAATTTCTTGACTTCATGAGGGGCAGAAGGTTCAAAAAGTGAAGTGGATTTGACAAACTTTGTTTTAGACACAACGGAAGACTTATTACTTGGTTGAAATCCCAAGCCTCGTTTGTCACCATCTCTTCGTCCCATGCTAATCATCTTGTCAATTTTTTCTGCACCAATGGTTAAAGAAACAAACCTTTCCTTTGAATTTTTAAGTTCAAGTTCAAGGGCTTTGTTGTCAGAATTTAGAGAAGCAATTAGTTTATTCAGTACACTCAATTTTTTCTGCAAAAACATCAATTTTTCGTACATACCTGTACTTACCTTTTCGAAATCTGCATCAGGGGATTGAAACTTATTTGCAATCCTGCAATTTTCCAGCTTCAGCACAGCAACTTCTTTGACGAGCTCACTATTTTGTTTACTGAACTTCTGAGAAGTAGCCAACAAATCATCATATTTGTTCATGATAAACTCAATATTTATACCTTTACAATCATCATCCTCATGTGATTCATCCAAGCTCACTGTGGTTATGAGTGCAACCGTCTTTTCATCATTATCGCATTCCGATTCACTATTACTCCAAGTAGTATGCATTGCCTTATTCTTGCCATCCTTTTGTTTCTTTAAGGTGTTGGCACATTCCGAAGATATGTGTCCATAGCCTTCACATTCGAAACATTGGACCTTTTCTCTTGGATTCTTTCGTTCATTTGACCTGCGAGATTTAGACCCACCATCAGTATAGTTAACAAACCTATTTTTAGAATTTATACCTTTTGAATCTCGACTCCTTGGATCTTGATTCTTGAGAAAGTTCATGAATCGTCTTGTGAGAATCGTTAATTCCTCATCACTGCAATCTTCATTTGAATGCCCATCATCTTCTTCATTCACAACCTTGAAAGCAACAGTTTTGCCCTTTTTAAGGGCTAGATGTTTCATCTCATAGGTTTGTATGGACCCTATGAGTTCTTGAACTTTCAAGGTGTTCAAGTCACGGATCTCTTCAATAGCCGTGATCTTTGGTTGAAATCGTTGAGGCAAGGATCTCAAAATCTTTTTCACAACCCTGTCTTCTGGAATTTTTTTCACCTAAACTTGAACAAGCATTCACAATTACACACAGTTTAGCATAAAATTCAGAAAAAGTTTCATTCTCATCCATCATGAGTGTCTCAAACTATAAAGTATGCATTTGAAGCTTGGCTCCCTTGACAGTATCTGTTCCTTCATGGGTAACCTGCAAAATATCCCAAGCTTCCTTAGAAGTATCACAACCAGATATATATTCAAATTGATCTGAAGAGACAGCAGTAAATAAAGCATTTAACCCCTTTTGATTATTAGTGCTGTGTGTGACTTCAGCAGTGGTCCACTCCTCTCTAGCTTTGAGGATTGTGGTTTCTTCATCTCCTTTTTCGATCTTCTTTGTGGGTTTAGGAAATCCATGAACCACTGTACTCCATACACGTTCATCTAAGGACCAAAGAAACGACTTCATTTTGGCCTTCCAAGCGCCATAGTTGTTGCCGTCAAAATATGGTGGATGTGCAATTGAGCCCGAGGCACGATCCATCCTAAGGTATATTAGATCTTACTGAGTATGTCCAGCAACCTGCTCTGATGCCAATTGAAAATACCTGTAGGATATCTATATATATGCCTGGAGAATGTTAAACAAGCTAATTCGAATTTTTTGCAATAAATAATGATCAACCTTTGAAGCAGGATTGATATGAGTTATCAATCCTAAGATGTGCAAAGCTTAAAATAAAAGAACACGCAGAGAATTATTTTACGTGATAAAACCCCACCTCTGGGGAAAATCCACGGGACTCCTCAGTCCAACTCAAATCCACTATAGAACGATGATTACAAGAAGTACTCACACACTTATCCTAGACTCATTCTAGATAATGTTTACCGACTTCTTCGTAACTCAACTTCTGTCACGGGATGATCTTCGACACTCCTTATGTTGAACGCAATGCTGGTCACGATTGCTTCAAGCTCGCCGGAGGAAAACCGCCCCCACGGTCTTGGTGCCCTCAACCGTATGAGTCACCGATATGCATATGAATGCAATATGAATGATTAAAGTGTTTGATAAATCACCAAGTAAACATGGAACACTTGATGATTTATCTCAAATATATGCACAACAGCTTTTGCTTAAGAATTCTATATGCTCAACACCAATATCAAAAACTATACAAAACCAAATAGATGCAAGCTGCTTTTATTCAAAGCTTCCTATACCTAGTCAGATGGCCGCACACGAGTACCAAACCCACTTCAATTATAACTATGAACTTTTAGCTTAATTTGGACTCTTATGAAGACCACAATTGGTTTTCCAACATGAATATTAGTTCAATATGGATTCTTATTGAAAAACGCCAACCAACCAATTTTTAATAGAAAAACAATATCTATTAAAACAAATGAATTAGACCAATCAAGTAAAAGAAGATTTCAACCTACAAGTCATAATAGGAAAAGATAATATTTTAACTTAAATCAAAATAGAGTCCAACTAGAAAAGTAATCTTAAGAGATAAAGTCTAATCCTATTAAAAATAAGATTAACATAAAAACCTATGCTAGAGTCTAGGAAATGACAACACTATTTTCATACTAACACTACACAACCAGCAACTAAGTCGTGAAAAATAGGTAAGGATCTATAACTTGGTCGTCCGATTTGGTGGCCGGATGATGGAGATCGACGGCAGTGAATTTTTGAACGAAAACTGGTGGTTTTCGTGGTTTTTCGGAGGATCAAGGCGGCGGCTGGCGTCGAGATGGGCTG
Source organism: Prunus dulcis (assembly GCF_902201215.1). Classification (NCBI taxonomy): domain Eukaryota; kingdom Viridiplantae; phylum Streptophyta; class Magnoliopsida; order Rosales; family Rosaceae; genus Prunus; species Prunus dulcis. The sequence continues at coordinate 5,041,972 of NC_047651.1, forward strand.
AGGCTGACGGCGAGGCTTGCCCGATCGTTTTGGCTCCGGTCTTGCGGCTTGTGGTGGTTGGTGACGAAAGTTATGGGGGTTTGAAAAATCGGCTGGATGGAGGACGTTGGTAGAGGGAGGGAAGAGAGACTGAGGGAGAAGAGAGAGAATGAGGTTTTTAAAATCTGATTTTTTAAATTATCGTTTTGCCCCTCAGAGTATTTTGACAGTATTTTCTTTGTTAAAGCTCCGATTCGATCCCACTTCATGTCTATGGACTCGTTTCGTCGTGCTCTACGCAACGGTATGTGTGGAATTGTCAAATTCCTTCTCGGTCAAAAAGTCAACTTTTCTTTAATAATTTATTCCAAGGGCAAAATTGTCTTTTCTTTTTAATAAATTAATAATTAAATATTAATTAAGGTTTGGGTTATTACATATGACATTTTATTTTTTTGAGAGACATATGAGCTACAACATTAAACAAACTCAACTTCCGAAAAATTACAGGATATATGCACTTACCACTATCATATGATTCGTTTTTCTCATTGAACCATGTTCTTAGCATCTCAAATCGCCAAGTTGGGAATGTTACTAAAAATTGTGTTTTTCCTTTCCATAAAATTCTTTTCAAATTCTTTAAATATAAATAATATGTATAAAAGCTTTAACAATAAAGTAAAAATAAAGAAACAAAATACATGAGTAAAATAAGTCAAGAGTAAGAAAGCAAGCTTGGTATGATGAAAGTACATTCAATGGCGTTATCCTAAAGCCTTTATAGTTTTCCTACGTGCAGGTAATGATGGTCCAGAAGACTCCAAGATACGACCCGAATATGCAAGCTCAAGGTCCGCTATGAGCACTTTAATAGCCGGATAGAAATCTTCAAGTCACAGAACCGTTGCCGAAAAATAATAATATGGAAAGTAAAGAATATATGTAAGTATGAGAATATAGAAATCAGATTGTGGTGTGTTCAAATGTGAAGGAGGAGTGGCCTTTTATAGGCATCCAATACTTATAATCTGCCACCCAAAAAATTAAGGCAATGAATAGAAAATAAAAACTGTAAATTAAACAATTGTAACTCTCATAATAAATAAAAGAAAACAGCCAAAATATTTTTAAAAAATTTAAAAATCAGAACGTTAAAATTTTAAAAACCTTTCAAATAACAACAGGGTATCCCATACATGCCTCATGATTGTATGGGCTTTCACACCATCTCCCTCTACTTCAAACCCTTTCTCTTGCCCGGACCTTGGTTAATGGATCTACAAGATTATTATTGAATTTAATAACGTTCGCATTTATAATCCTATTGCTAAAAAAAGATCTCACACAACTGTGTTTTCTTCTTATGGGTTTTAATTTACCATTATAATAACTGTTATTCACAATTAATCAAAGTAGGTGGTGTTGGTTTCTCCCAAAGCGGGATTTCATACAATAATCTCTCAACAGATTTCCATTTCACTAGCTGAAGTCAAATCAATGAGTTCAGCCTCTATACTTGACTTAGCAATAACTGTTTATTTCTTTGACTTCCAACAACAGCACAATCACCTAATGTAAGAATATCTTCTGATGTTTTTCTCTTTGACTGCTTCATTACAATGCTTGAAATTGAAGAGCAGGAGGGTCAGCAGCGCCCTTTTATTGATATATAGGCTATCCAAATGAAATTGACCCACCATCTCTCTCCTTCCCTCCCCCCACATGGCTACAGGAAGAGCAGCTTCTCCAACACAATTCTTCATAATCCTTCTCCTAGTTCCTGGCTTATGCTGTGTAGGTTGCAATGCCAAGGATGATCATCATAAACATTGTGAACCTTCGGTCTGTGGCGAAATACGTAATATAAGCTACCCTTTCCGACTAAAACATGATCCAGAGAAGTGCGGTGACTCAAGGTATGAGTTGTCTTGTGAGAACAATCTAACAGTATTGTACTTGTATGCCGGAAAATATTATGTACAGGCAATCAATTATAGTAACTACACAATCCGAGTTGTGGATGCCAATCTTCAAAAGGATAACTGCTCTTCAATTCCCCATTATTCCTTGTCCATGTATAACTTCAGTGATGGGGATCCGTATCTGGTTTCTCAATTGAGAGGTACAGGGAGGGACTTTTTTCATGACAATTTTGAACTGTCAAAGCCTATAATTTTTTTGACCTGTGAAACCCTGGTGAATTCAACTCTCTATGTCGATACTGCTCCTTGCATTGGTTCTATGAGTAGTTCCAAATCCAATAGGCATTCATATGTTAGTGTTGGACGAATAAAAGCTTCAGATTTTAAGGACTTCTGTCGCATAGAGCTTATGTTTATGACATCGTCGCTGCGTACAAACGACATGAACATTTCCTACATAGACATCCACAATGAGATGATCTATGGCTTTGAACTTACATGGGTGCAGCAGAGCTACAGCATTAGGGACCTAAGCCGGTTTACTTGCTACATCGACAGTGATACCAACAAAGTCAATTGCTTTTCTGATTGCAACTGGGGAAACTCGAAATCCAATTGTGGTAAGTATATCAAAGATCTCTTCATTTGTTTTCTGGTACCATAACTGTAGGCGTTTTGAACATGTCAAGATTCTAAAGTTCAAAGTTGATGAAAACTGTGACTTTGGTGATGCAGGCTTCATGAAATATCTAATAGGTGAGGACTCTCAATCTTGTATTGCTTTCAATTTCTTCAGTGGTCCTTTCCAAAACGATTCAATCAACTCCCAGCCTAAGCTGTATTTGCTATTATAACTATTAGTTTTCTGTTCTGTTTCTTGCAGTTTTGTCTTCGATCTTTATTTACATTGGTGAGTTTCATCTCAATTTCTTTTGTTCTTTCTTTTGCATACCTAGAAGCATGATTATCCACAGCAAAAAGTATGATTATATTGTTTCATGTGAGAGAATAAAACTTACTCTTTCCAGGAAAGAAAATTCACTCTGTGAAACAGTTGGTCTCTAGTAGTATCTATAGAGCCCAATTTCAATTCCATACATTGTGGTTGTAGCACCAAAAAGTATTTCCATGATTAATTCAGACACTTCCTTTACAGCATCCGCACTTGGAATAAGAGCTATACTTGGGGCTCTGTGTCTCATTGTGCTTTTAATCTACAAATTCAAGAGGAGGCACTTATCAATGTATGTACTCATTGAAGAATTCTTACAAAGTCACAACAACCTCATGCCAATAAGGTACTCCTACTCGGATATCAGGAAAATGACCAAAGGTTTTAAGGAAAAATTGGGTGAAGGAGGTTATGGTTCTGTATACAAAGGGAAGCTCCGAAGTGGCCGCCTTGTAGCAATTAAGATGCTGGGTAAGTCCAAAACAAATGGGCAAGATTTTATCAATGAAGTTGCTACCATTGGAAGGATTCATCATGTAAATGTGGTGCAACTAATTGGCTATTGTGTTGAGGGATCAAAGCGTGCTCTTGTATACGAGTTCATGTCAAATGGATCTCTTGATAAACACATATTTCTTAAAGAAGGACCCTCATCCTTAAATTACAAGAAATCATTTGAAATTTCGCTTGGTGTTGCTCGTGGTATTGACTATCTTCATCGAGGATGTGAGATGCAAATTTTTCATTTTGATATCAAGCCTCACAACATTCTTCTTAATGAGACTTTTGTTCCAAAGGTTTCTGACTTTGGGCTTGCAAGATTATGTCCATTAGATGAGAGCAGTTTAACTTTGACTGCAGCAAGAGGAACCATCGGATACATAGCTCCAGAGTTGTTTTACAAAAATATAGGAGGAGTGTCAAACAAAGCTGACATCTACAGTTTCGGAATGCTGTTGATGGAAATAGCAGGAAAAAGAAAGAATCTAAATGCAGTTGCAGCTCATTCAAGCCAAATATACTTTCCTTCATGGGTTTATGACCAATTCAGTGAAGGAAAGGACATAGAGATAGAAGATTCCACTGAGGATGAAATGAAAATAACAAAGAAGATGCTTATAGTGGCATTGTGGTGTATACAAATGAAGCCTAGCGAGCGTCCTACTTCGATGAGCAAAGTAGTACAGATGCTTGAAGGAGAAACTGAAGCCCTTCAAATGCCTCCAAAGCCTTTCCTTTATCCACAAGACAAACCAGTGGTGGATGATGAAGACAATCCAGAAACAACATGGCCATCGTCAACACAATCTAATGACGACTCTAAAGACTCAATAAGTTTAATTCAAAATGCTGACAATTAGCCTGAGTACAGGTACAGTATGCCCGAGGAAAGGCTTCATGGCCAACATTTCAACTCTGCAGGGGCAGTAATGGTTGTTTCGTTTTTGGTAGGACGAATCCTTCTTGTAATATATTTCTTTTATGATTTGTGAACTTGTTTTCAACAGTTTTTGGTCCTTCCTCCTTTAAATTAAAGTCAAAGGTGTCCTACTCTTCAGTATGCACTTGCTGTTGATAGAAGTTTTATTTTCTGAATGTTTTAATGGATTGTAAAACTTCATTTACTACAAGGTAGAGTTGATTTGTCAACTCTAAATTAGTCAAGGTATTGCCTCTAATGCGTATCACTAAACTAGTCAAGCTTCACCTACCAAGAACCAAACATTCTGAGAAATTTCTGCAAAACAAATATACAATGATTTAATGATTTTGTGGACATGAGAAACTGATGGCATTCAAGTTTCCAGCTTCAACGAAATCCCATTGCTTGATGACCTTGACCTCGGTGTCCTCACGTCTTAGTCATGTACTGTTACTGTTGGGGAAATTACAATTAAGAAAATAACATAATTAAATTACTTTCTCAGCCAAGAAGCATGTGTATATCTTGCTCAATTTAAGGAGATCTAAGCCCACGGTGCAGCAATATATCTCGACTTGTACCCTCCAAGATACAACAACCCAAGTGAAATGTTGAAAGACTCACACATATTTGCACAAAATGATGAGTCTACACCACAAAAGTACCTTTCTTTGACAAGAGATTTTGTGAATAAGTATTACTGCTCACACATAATAATTCAGATGTTGAAATGAGCTTTATTAGCCAGACCGTTACCGCGTTGTGCTAATCCAAACTGTCATGAGTGTATTTGAGAACAAGCTTAAGCAGCACATTCACATAGGTAAAATCTGTCAAGGATGTTCATGTACATCCCACTCATAGCAATTAAGATGCTGGGTAAATCCAACACAAATGGGCAAGATTTTATCAATGAAGTTGCTACCATAGGAAGGATTCATCATGTACATGTGGTGCAACTAATTGGCTATTGTGTTGAGGGATCAAAGCGTGCTCTTGTGTACAAGTTCATGTCAAATGGATCTCTTGATAAACACATCTTTCGTAAAGAAGGACCCTCATCCTTAAATTACAAGAAATCATTTGAAATTTCACTTGGAGTTGCTCGCGGTATTGACTATCTTCATCAAGGATGTGAGATGCAAATTTTTCATTTTGACATCAAGCCTCACAACATTCTTCTTAAGGAGAATTTTGTTCCAAAGATTTCTGAATTTGGGCTTGCAAGATTATGTCCATTAGATGAGAGCAGTTTAACTTTGACAGCAGCAAGAGGAACCATTGGATACATAGCCCCAGAATTGTTTTACAAAAATATAGGTGTGTCAAGCAAAGCTGACATCTATAGTTTCGGAATGTTGTTGATGGAAATAGCAGGCAAAAGAGAGAATCTGAATGCAGTTGCAGCTCATTCGAGTCAAATATACTTTCCTTCATGGGTTTATGACCAATTCAATGAAGGAAAGGACATAGACATAGAAGATGCCACTGAGGAGGAAATGAAAATAACAAAGAAGATGCTTATAGTGGTGTTGTGGTGTATACAAATGAAGCCTAGCGAGCGTCCTAATTCGATGGGCAAAGTAGTTGAGATGCTTGAAGGAGAAATCGAATCCCTTCAAATGTCTCCAAAGCCTTTCCTCTATCCACAAGACAAACCAGTGGTGAATGATGAAGAGAATTCAGAGACAACATCGTCATCAACACAGTCGTTCAAACTGCTGATGAAATAATGTAGCCCGAGTTATGTACAAGGGAAGGCATGCTGTCTAACATTTCAACTGTGTAAGGGCAATAATGGTTGTTTCCTTTTTGAGAGGACGAATATCCTTCTTGTAATATTTTTCTTTCATGATTTGTTTAGTTGTCAACAGTTTGGTTCTTCCTCCTTTAAATTGAAGTGAAATCTGCGATATGGTGTGCTACTCTTCTGTATGCTGTTGGTTTTTGACAAAGTTTTGGCTGGAGAGAAGATATTAGTTTCTGCATTTCTTAGACTACCAGTATTTTTTTTTTACTTTCAAGTATAAAACCAAACAAAAAATGGTTTTAAGGAACTTCTTTGCAGTTGGTTTTTGTCCCATTTGAGAAGGAACCTGTTAGAGACTTCATATGAATTTACCAAGCAATGCTTGAGGCTGCAAAAGTTTTGTGCAAGGAAGAATTCCCACTCAATCAGCCACCATTGCAGCCGTTGTCCCATCACCATCCACTTCATTGAAATTAAGCAAATCATTAGCAACTCATATGTAAACCCATTATAGGACTTTTTTGGGAGCTAAAGAGAGCAAGGGAGCAAAGAGATAGAAATCCAATTTACTGGTCAGAAGATTAATTGAAGACCTAACAGAACCATTACCTTACACAAGATAACAAAGAACAACACAGCTACTTTTCCTAGAATCTATAACAAAGCATAACAAATTAAAAAGGCCAACCACTCATAGGGCAATCCACCGCTATCCAAGGGTGCCATATTCTTCATACACTTCTAAGAGTCAAACTGCAGAGGCTATCCTCTCTGCCATTGTTAGGAAAAGCTACCTTCTGGAAATGGATGTTAGCAAATGCTATGATACTAACATTTCACAGGAAACGAAATTCCAACTTCATTGGGACAAGTGCATAGGCCAGGCCATGTCATCTCCAATTAGGTCACTATTCCAGCTTTTGTATACTTTTATTTAATTTTCCTTCAACAGCTTCCCATTGATCTTGATCCCACTAACCTACTTTGGGATGATAAGCCATAAAGAGGAATTTATCCCTCTTCGTCATAGTCTTCCTCATCCTCGTCTATCCTTCCGCTCAAATGTGCAAGTTGAAGAGGGTCAATGGCCATTTTATCCACATCAGAGAGAGACCACCCAGGATATTCTTCATGTTTAATCTCAGAAGTAGGTCCAGCAGACGAGGTCGGGGCTGCTGTTGCTGCAGCTTGGGATGCTGTTGCTGCAGCTTGGGCAGCTGTCGATGAAGCTTGGGCAGCTGTCGCTGCTTGGGCTGCTGTCGCTGCTTGGGCTGCTGTCACTGCAGCTTTTGTATCCTCATTCTCAATTACATCGGCATTCAGATCAAAATTTCGAACTGCAGGATCAGACTCATCAGGGATAACAGCATTTTCCTTCATTTCCTCCTTTGACTCGGAAGCGTCATCCACCACCATTCCAGGATTTGGATTAGGTTTGGTGGCGTGCTGAAGAGATGTGCAGGGTTCAGATTCAGTCTCATGGTGCAGGGTCTCTCTTTCACTGGCCCGCCCACGTCCACGGCCTCGTCCTCGACCCCGACCTCTTCCTCTGCCGCTGCTGCTGCCATGGTTAACCTCAAGCTGCGGAGAAGTAAAAAAAAGATTTTGACATCAGTGGAACTCTTTGCGTTTTGCATTTAGTTATCAGCTAATTCAGCCCAAGCACAAACAAAACCAACCGAGAGTCCATATGCAAACTTGTTTACTATTCAAAAAATATTTCAGTCCAACATCAACCTGGGCATCCTAAAAAAGTCAAAAGAAATGTCACTCCAGTTGAGGGTGTTTCAGCAATGAAGTAGAACGAAGAACACAAAAAATACAGAGATCTCAATAACTGAGAGTAGACCTAATGAGCATGGCAGTTGTTTTTATGTTAAGAACAAAAAGATTGTAGGGTGCCATTATAGTTACCATCTTGCTCCTCTTCAACTCTTCATCACTGTCGATGCATTCATCACCTGGTGGTTTCCTGACAGAATAAATACATCAGTGAATAGATTCAAATAACTGTACAACGTGGACTTATGATAATACGAAATAACAAGAATAGACCATCTAATATACCTTCGTTTTGAAATGGCTCGATCCTCGCCAGCTGCATCAGAATGACCATGACCATAGTCAGGAACCCTGCTGACGATGTCCCTCAGAAAATCAAACACATTATAGCTCTGTACACAATGCTTTCTGCAATCAAGGTAGAGAAATTAGATTTAATAAATTTAATACAAACGAGAAAGATATGTCCTCGTCTGTAGACAGTCAATATTCCTGAAAGATGTGTTCTCACAAAAAGTGAAAAAGAAGAATGATAACAATGAACCATGAAACTATTAAGTTTTCTCTGTATAAAGACGTAATTTAGCACACAGTTGATGTTCAAGAAGTTCACGCACATAGCACAAGGAACCTAATAAGTAGGAGCTTCAACATGGCCAGTCCATATCCTTTTATATTTTTTCTTTTCCTTCAGGACTAAAAAGGCTCCGTATGAAATACAACTTCAAAACATTACTTGGTCAATCCACTTTTGCTTACTCATCCAGGCATGCTACTTTTGTATTACTATTCACAAATTGGACCAATTAGATTTGACTCATGTAACAGGGACCCCATGATATTTTATATTCGACTTCGGGACAAACAATTTTTTTGAAAAAAGTAATAGCAGTAACCAACAGACTTGAGTGAATATGTTAACTAGAAAGTCTGGTATACTTCCTGTGCTTCAGTCTGTCAAAGAATAATTACTTATCCCAAATAAATAACTTGTATGTGGAAGTTACATTAAGTCTTGATTCATCTGATAGTATAAGCTTAACATAAATTTGGATGAATAACACAACAAACTAGAGAAAACAGCTCAGCTGGTCAGCATAGACTTATGGCATGTTACAACATAATAGGTCCTGGATGCTAATGGGTAGCACGCTAGCTTAGTGGTTAGAGGTTCAAGCCACAGTCATTGGAAGGATATTTCAAAAGGACTCAATTCATTCTCTCATAATTTTCATTTAGTTGTGGGGAACAATAAGTGCGTTAAACTTTGGGAGCGCAAATAGATTGTATAATCTATTGATGATTGATGAACTTTCTTCTTTATTATATTTCATTTTAAAATACCATAAAAGATGTGTAAACTGACTCTTCCAGAATTACAGAACTTTCTCGTGTAAATCCTGTTCTAATTGGTTGACTGATGAACCATCCAAAATGATGTGGAAAGATAAACTGCCTTGCAGCTGCTTAAATAATTGTTTAAGGATTAATACTTGTTCTAATATTCAACACAGGAGACTTAATGTTTGCACATCGCCTTCTTGGCATATTATGAGCAAGGAAACAGCTAAGAATATTGAACATCTATTCCTCTATCATCCAGTTGCACTGATGACATAAGCGAACACAAGGTTAGTTAAGCTGGGTGAATCCCGCTTATTGTGTTTATCTACTTATTGAGAATTTTTATGCTTAGAAGAAAGTTTTGCAACCTATATTTAGGATCTTTCTAGTGAGATAGGGAATGCACTTTTAAACTTCATTTTGGGTATTCTAAAAATTTTAAAGATAACACCATTTCCTTTTATTTATGCAAATTGGGAAGCAGCTGTTTCTGGATACTTTTGTGCTTTTGCACATGTATATGTTGTATTAGCTCTAAGCCCATTATCTGGCCAATAAACTTAATTACTGTACACTGTACATTTCATGGACTACTCGCTCACCATTGTTGCACTTACTTAAACACAAAGTTGTTCTGTTATTTATCCCTTAAAATAAATAAATGAATGAATGCACAAAATTCAATCTTTCACTTACAGATGCACTGCATTCATGGTTTTAGCTCCTCTTTGGAGGGTTATCTCATAGGTACGGTCACAAAGGTCTTGCAAAAATAACTCCAATGCTTTAGCTGCATAATATGCAACAAGAGAAGTATAAGCAACAAAAATAAAAATAAAAGAACCTGCCATACTACTATCTTACTAGCGTAAGAAAGAAGTACTCACAAACTAAAACAGGCACTGCTAATGCTATCTTCCCAACATCCTCATCAGCTTGCATAATCTTTTTAATACGAGCCTGCCAAATTAAAATTTTGTATCAGAATAGGCTATACTAAACGTCGCAGTGGTTAGAAGGGATGAGATACATGTAAAACTTTAAAACTCAACTACAGTTAAACAACTAAACATCATTTCTTCTAATCAGAAGCACAAGGCAAATATATCTTTGCTTAGTGCTTGTCTGGCACAAGGGAGTAACATACTTAAGGACAAGACAAGGAATTCTCTAGAAATCAGTGCATTCATACACAGCCTCTCTTGGAGTAAAGGACAAGTGCTATCAAAGAAACCCACTTGGAATCGAAATAGGAAACTCCCACGCTTGATGCAAATATGATAACCATAAGAAACTCGGGAAAAAAAGAATATTTTCTACACAACAATCAACAAATATGATATAAACATACACAGAAAGATTTTGTTTTTGAAGATACAAAGTAATTTTGTGATCATAAGGATTATCTATAGGGGAGAGAGGCAGCATTTGACAACAAAAGAAAATCGTATCCAAATAAGAGAAACTATGAAATACTGAAACAACACACAACAGCACTCCATAAACTACCAAATTGTACGTCACACATGTAAATTTCAATCTCGAAGTTACCAATGCATAACTCAAATTTTCAAGAAAAAATTGTTTCTTGAATTCCTTCTTTCCTATTTTTCTTTTTGAAAGTTTCAAAAATAAGGTCCACAACTCTCGAACACCTAGGGCAACACCTCACAGAGCTATTCTCTGAAATCTAGTGTAGCATATGGATCACTAAGTAGCTGAGGAAGCGCAAACTCCACTTTTTTTCCTTTTTCTTTCAACCCATGAGATGAAACTCTCAAATGATTTTACAATCTTAAAAAATAATCCAAGTACTCATGTGAAAATAATATTTAATATAACCAGATCAGATTTTACACTAGGGGCTTTACAAGTCATTCACTTATCAACTCATCTTGACCAAAATACAAAACCACAACACCATAAGAGCAAAGAGCATGCGTATCCCCATAAAATTCCCATAATTTAAGTACCAATTTATTTACTTTAACACGAGGCAAAATCATCGATAAGAATAAAATCCCTAAACCAAACCAAATCACCCAAAACAAAATCCCAATTCTACCTAAAATCACAATCACAGCAAATAAAAAGAAAATACAGTGTAAAGAAATCCAACCCAGATCAATTATCTCAGAAATCCCCAAAAGATTGAAACTTAACCTAATAATTCGAATCAACGAAACATGCTTTATTACTCTAGCTAAGAAAACGCACGATAAGCAAAAAGAACCAGCAATAAATAAATAAAAAGGTTTCTCCTTTTCCCCATTTTCCTAGCAACCAAACAAATTAAATCTCAATCGAAAGAAAAACCCTTAAAAAAAGAGCGGAAAGAGTGAGACAAAGAAGGGACTTACAGCAGGAAAACGGGTATCGAGCTTCTTCCTCATGGCGTCAGATTTGAAACATTAATTAAATCGAAAGGCAAAGACAACAAAGAAACCCGAAAGAGAATCGAATTTTCAGAGCCACAGAATGATTGATTTCATCATTGTCGTATAAAATCCATCAGACCCATCTCAGATCCGAAACGTTTCTTCTTCTTTTTTTCTTACTTCGAAAAAAAAAAAAACGAAAATCAAAAAGATATATAATAATAAAAATAATTAGCAAACGAATAAAACTGGTTTTTTGGTTCCAACAGAATATCCGTCCGTACGAGTTCGATGAAATAAAAACAAAAGCAAAAGAAGATATGATATATGAAGATCTGATGGACCGACTGCGAATTGGGGTTTTAGGTAGAAGACCATCTAATCAAGTCAGGACATTGCAGCACCGCTTCACAAAATTTAATTCAAAGTCCTCAGTTTATTCACATGTCACGTTTTCATTGGTCCGTTTCTTCAAAGTTCGAGACATCATACTTTTGCCATACCGAACTCCCAATCTTAACCGTTGGATGGTTGGGATTGTGCCACATATGTCACATATCCTTGCGCAAGCCTCTTCTCTGTTTGGAAATTGGCTTTTCAGGTTTTTCATGGATGGAGGATTGTGGAGGGTTTTAGTGTGCATCATGTCTAAGGCATTATTAAAAAGTCATCAAAACTCAGAACATCTCATTAAAGAACAAACTTAGGGATAATTTATTTAGTTAATTAATTTTTTTAAGTAAATTGTGTCTAAACCTCCGTTTGGATGAGAAAAAATAACTAGAAATTTAGCTAAAAGTCGGGAATTTAAGAGGAGAAATTGACAATTCTCTTGTTTGGCAACTTAAGCGCTAAATTTATTAAATAACGCGCGGAAAAAATAGTGAAAATTGAGACATCAAATTCCCGAGTTTAATTTCCACCAAAATAGGCGTCATTTCACAATTTTCATAGTGCGGGAATTCATATTTTCTAGTGTGCCATAACTTACATAATAAAAAGGCCAAACTTTTTTTTTTTTTTTAAACGCCAAAATTCATTTCTCAATTATTGTTTGTACAATGATCTCTTTTATGGTTATGCTAGTACAATGGTATTATGATAATTTTTGTGTTAAAGAGCCTTCACATGATTGGGATGAAGAAATGTGATCTTATTTGAATCGTATGTACAATCGAAAAGAAGTTGACTGTATTGATCAATTCCGAAATAGCAAAAGTGCATTAAAAAAGTATGCATAATTTTAGAAGAAAATGGTGGGTTGGTTTGAACAAGAAATATTTCAATTGAAGAATCTGTAGCAATATTTTTTTTAAATAATTGCTCACAACTTGAAATACAGAGTCATTGGTTTTAACAGAGTCTTATATGCAATGACGAGAGTTAGTGAATATTACGTAAAATTCTAGCCAAGTATTGTTGGGAGTTATGAAAGAAGCAAATGGTAGTGGTTTGAGGTACTTATATAACTAGAAAAAAGAAAAATATTTTTATTTTATTTTTCAACTAGTTATCTTAAGTTTCATACTTATACTGTATTATATTTCATATTTAGAGTTGTCTTGGAGCACTTGATAGAACTCACATTCCGGTAACAGTGTCAGTCGAAGAAAGACCAAGATATCGAAATATTTAATTTATGTCATTTACAATTTACATGAGCTATCCAAACATTGAACTTTTGAATTTCTGTCATTTACAAAATTCGACATACATAAATACAAACACTGAAATCTTCAATTGCCAGAAATTAAAATGACAGAAATCCAAATCCCCTCATTTTAGAATTCTATCTAATTTGCAATTCCTTATTCCAAACGGAAGAAAGGTGTCAAACGGGTTGTGTCTAGAGTCGGCCACGTAATAAAAGGGTTAGGTTGAGCATGTCCATTCATAAAAATTAATAAGTCTCGTGGCCCTAGCTCATATAAGACCGGGCTCGTATGGACCACTGAACGGGCCAATATGGCCCACGCCAAGCTCAACTTATGTATTGCATTTTCTGAATTTTTATTTTTGACAATTTCATTTCAATCTTTTTTTAACAATTATATATATACTAAAATTTTTATTTAATTTTTATTTAAAAAATGTAATTTTTAAAGTGTATTATTAGAGAAAAGAAATATACTTAAATTTAAAAAATAATATAATAATGTTATGTATTACTTTTATCTAAAAACAAATATAATTGAATAAATGAGCTTTAAACAAGTTAGCTCAGCTAGTGTTGAATAAATGGGCCTTTTTAATCAGGCCAGACTCATGTCGTACTGAGTGTTTTTTAATCGAGCCAAACTAGTGTTGTGCTGTAGCTTTTTTTAATCAGGCAAGACTCATGTCATGCTCGGGTTAGCCCAATCTATTTGATATCTCTACTCAAATTCTAGTGGAAAGATATTTCTCTTTGGGAAGGCTGGGTCCTATAGTACTATTTCATAAGCTCACTTCATCTGAACCATTTATCTAATTCTAGATCAATATGGACCATTAATCAAATCAAAGACTTTTGACTTGATATGGGCCTTTGGATTGGTAGCTGGGAATGCATCTGGGCCATCCAGTTTGAAGCTACCATGGACCTCCCCATATTTGGTTGAAAACTCATCTTTTGATCTGAGCCTTTGAATTTAATATTAAAATTAATCCGAGCCGTTAGGGAATTCTATAAACGAAAATTCTGTGGTGCCTCAGCTGTATAGGTACAGCCAATCATCTAAGGGTTCATATTTCATTTTAAAAATTAAGGGTTGAGATTGAATGACCTGATGACTTGTTCACTCCTTTCTTATTAAAGAGCATGTGAAATACACGTGACTGAGAAAACAAACGAAATGACAAACGCGAGGAAGACGTCGCGTGCACTGGGAGCTGCTTCATCTTTGCAATATCTCTCTCTCTCTCTCTCTCTCTCTCTCTCTCTCTCTCTCTCAAATCCAATCCTCATCTTTGTCCCCAAGTCGGAATCTGAGCATCTCCTCTCTGCCGATGCCACGATGCAAGAACCATCGGAGAGGAGACAAAGTGGGGTGATTCAGTCCAGTTCGACGGGGGTGGTGTGAAAGGCCTTTATTTGGGTAGAAATTCAACGACTTAGTATTGAATCTGGAGTGAGGATGTCTGTGTTGCAGAGCCTTTGATGGGAGAAAAAATTCAACGCCTTGGACTGAATCTTGGTGATTTTTTTTTCCCTCTTTTAATAATTTTTAATATTTTAATATTTTAATATTTTCTCTTAATTTCATCACAGCATCAGACCCACTGTGATCCTTTCTCCATCAAACCCATGTAATTTTTGTTTTATGGAGGATTTGTTTTCTTCCATGTATGAGGTTATGGATTTGTGCTTCAAAATAAGGTATGAAATTGTGAACAATCAGGTTGTTGATTTTCTTTGAAGTCTTGGATTCTTGAATTTTCTTCCTACTTCTTTTTTTTTTTTTTTTTTTCAGTTGTTGAGATTTGTTTTATTACTCAAGAACTCTGGCCATGATGAATCCAATTGGAGTTTTCGGGCTTGTTAGTGGAGAACTCAGGTTGGGATCAAAAGAGAAAGATGAGTTCTTTAACTGAGAAACCTCATAACTGGTTTTGGTTTTGGCTATATTATTTCTTATGTGCAATTGCATATAATTTTTGTGCAATTGCATACAGTTTATGCAATTTTTGACCCCCTGTATGCAATTAGCGATAGTGTGATGTTTAAAGAAACTTTTGACTTGAATGCTATGTCATTGAGTTATTTACCCATTAACAATCTAGTAACAATTGAGGTTTCGTTTGTTGAGTATGTTGCGTTCATTTGATAAATTTAAATGTTGGTATGTTCGGTAAGAAAAAATAAGAGTTCACGAGAAAGAAGAAGACATGATTTTTTTTTTTTTTTTTAAGGTGAAGTGTCTTGGGTTGCCATTACCATTTCAAAGACTGTATTGCTAAATCTGTAAGTGTATGGTTTAAATGTGATGTTCATGATTGATATTGGTTGTTGTGATTGCCGTAACTGCTATATTTTGGTTGCTCTGGCTAAGGATTCAGGAAAAGAGCAGTTAAGACAAGTGCATTTTTGTTACACTGAAATATGTGTTTTGAGATACCATCACAGTGTTTGAATAATCTCTCTCTACCTCCCTCTCATTTGCAGAAAGGGGTATGCTCACTTGGACTTTTCATGCATACTTGGTGAGATTCTCACCTTCTTCTGAGAGCCTAATATTTAGGGGCTAACATTTGTGTACTCTACAAGTTATAAATTGAGCTAAACGAATTACAAAATATTTTAGGTGAAGTGTTTTCTTTGTTTATGTTTCTTTTTTGAGATCTTATTTCTTATTTATGTGACATGTAGTCTTGGTTAGAGAACATAGATGATATCACATATAATTTTCTATAGCTTTTAGGTAGTAGTAGATTATCTGTATTGTCATGCAAATGAACACACACAAAAAAGAGGCACTCTAGCCAAAAAGAGGAAATTTGGTGATCTTTGCATACGTTATAAGAGTGTGAGCCAATGAGCCTTCTAGTAAAAACGAAAGAAGTTAAAAACCAAAAGAAGGGCGGAATGCAATTGCATATTGTAAACTAAGAATTGCAAACAGATGTTACGAAATTGCATACATATATATGCAATTGCATATTGTAAAATGAGAATTGCACATAAATTCTACGAGATTGCATACAAGTATATGAACGAAAAAAGTTAAAAACCAAAAGAAGGGCGGAATGCAATTGCATATTATAAACTAATAATTGCAAACAGACGTTATGAAATTGCGTGTATATATATGCAATTGCATATTGTAAAATGAGATTGCACATAGATGCTACAAGATTGCATACAGGCATATTCATATGGATACTGTAAATTGAGAATTGCACACGTGCTATCAAATATGCGATATATGCCCACAAAAACCATTAACATGGTTAAATTGTTGATTTAGTCCTTGAACTTGTATCCAATTTTCAATTTATCGCATGACATTTTTTTAGTAATATTACGGATATGAATTTTCTTTATTGCCAATGTCTCCCCTGCCGTTTAATTCCCTAACATTTCGTCCAATCAGTCATTAAATATGAGGGCACATTGATCATTTCATACGTTAAACATAATTGAATTATGGAAAATAAATAATATTAAAGGATACTAAATATATGCCTTTAAGCCAAACATGTGATATTGCATTCTTTTTTGGATATTTCACCATCATTTATGGGCAGAATCGTTGTTTTCATCTATGTTATTTAGTCTACAATCATAACAGCATAACAATCCTTGGAATATGATTCGTATGTGGGCTAAGCAATGAGATTGTGTAATAAACCAAAACAAAATATCTAAAAAGAAATAAAATATCTAAAAAGCAAGGATAATATCTTCTAGCAAAATGACAATTTTGCCCTCACATAATTTAATAGAGAAAAAGTTGATTTTTTGATCGAGAAAGAATTTGGGAATTCCGCTTGCGCTGTTGCGTAGAGCACGGCGAAACGAGTCCGTAGACATGGAGTAGATCCGAATCGGAGTTGTAACGAAGAAGATACGATCAAAATACTGCGAAGGGCAAAATGGTAATTTGACCAAAAAGTCAGATTTTTAACCCTTTTTCCTTCTCTCTCTCCTCCCGATTTTTGCTCCAGCCGCCGACCTTTCCTCCTTCTCCTTGATGCCACGGCCGCCACACTTGGAGCTGATCTCCGCCGTTGGTACCAAACGAACCACCACTCGACCGCTGACGTTTCTTGACCCTTCGCCGGAGTTGCCGTGGCCGGAGCTCGCCGAAAAACTCCATTTTCGCCGGATTTCCAGTTTGAACTTTGAGCTCGATTTTCTCCTTCAATTCTCCACCAAATCGATCGAGTAAGGTATGGTTTCTCAGCTATTTTTCGTGTTCTAGCTGATGGATGTATGGGTTTCGATCGATTTTAGCTCTAAAGCGATCAATTTTTGACTTGAATTCTGGCCAAAACTTCGGCCGCCAAAAACTACTGTTTCTGGTCACTTTTTGGGGTATGTCCAAGAACAAAAGTGACTCCAAATGGGGTGTTTTACCTAGAATAGGAGTTTGGAGTCTTGGTTCCGAGATTTTTCGGCCACCCGGTATCGCTTTAGACACCCGAATCTGCCCGCGCGTGCTGGGGCGCGTGGGCGAGGGTGGTGAAGTAATTCTGTGCAGTTTTGTGATCCTCGTGTCGTCACGAGCGCGTAGGATGTCGCGGATCTCGATTCGGAGTCCGTTTGAGCCCCGAACGGATTTTCCATATCGAGCAATCCTTGGGTGCAGTGTCGTGAAATCGTCAGATTTTGTTGAATTTTGGATATGTCGTACTACATGATTCCAGGATCATGTAGGATTCGACGGATTGCGAATCGGAGTCCCGGATACTCCGAAATCGCGAACCCTGGGGCTAGGGTTTGAATTTAAAGCGATAATGCGATTTTGGCCAATCCGACCGTCCGTTTCGGACCAAATTCACGGAACATGGTTCCTTCTCTGTAAGGAACCTTCAGAGAAGCCCAGATTGGTCATCGGAAACCGTGGACCTACGAGGTCCCGGATCGGCCGATCTGGCAGCTTATCGATTAGTGAGGCTTCGGGTCTCTTAAGACCGTTCTAACTATCTAAAAAGCTATTGTGGGCATAAGAGTAATTTTAAAACGAGTGCACGTAGTTCTAGGAGCCGGGGGCAGGGTATTTAAATTAATTCTGTTATTGAACAGTTTATTAATTTATTATCTTTGGTTAATCAAGCACCAGAGGTCCGGTCGACCTACAAGAGGGACCTACTAAGGGTCCAGCTAGCTCGGACCACCAGTGAGTGGACTTTCTTTCGTAAACGATCTTATATGCATGTGTTATATAAATGATTTATATCAATGAGATTATTTAAATGATTTTATAATGATTTTATACAAATAAGCTTTTATAAATCAGTTTATATGGAATTACTTTCATTATTTGATCTTGAAGAAGTTTTATGAACTATTCATTTCGAACGTGATTTGAGCGGTACAATGCTTTGATTTACGTGTCGTTTAGTTACTGAAGTTCCAGAAATATAAAAAACAGAGTTTGAGAACTCTATCAGAGGAGACAGCAGTTACATTTCAGTTTCACAAGAAAGGCAGTGAGTTATTAGATTTTTCTAAAAATAGTTTATTTTAGAACCACCATGTACCCACCCTTTATTTGGTGATTACCCAGAGTTGGACCGATGTCTACGGACATCCAGTCCGATTTCAGTTTAAGTCAATGCACTTGACTTTGCCTCACGAGTTTCGGGGATGCTCGGACCGTGAGTGCCAGGATTTGCGGCTCGGCAGACTTGGTGTCCCGAGACCTGCCAGGATTGCGGCTCGGCTGACTCAGTGTCCCCGAGACCTGCCAGGATTGCGGATCAGGCTGACTACGGTCCCCTGCATCCTGCCTGAGCGACTCGAGCTGACTTGGTGTCATCGAGGACCCGCCGGCAGATCAGGCTGATCATAGTCCCCTGATTTGGCCAGTTTACGGCTCGGGTAGACTGCGTGGAGCCCGAGACCTGCCAGGGGAATTGACGGATATGACAGGGGTACAAATAGGTGGTATTTTTAAAGGATTTTGAGTTTTCTTTTATTCAATTATGACTTTCAGTTATTTTATATCAGTTTCTTTGATATTCGTGCATTTATATCTTTACATATTTGTTCAGTTATACAAGCACAGTCATCAGTAGGTTTTTACATGCTTATTTGAATACCCTGTATTGAAATATAGACAAACCCTAGATTTAGATCCCTTCTTATTTTTAAATGGGGGTTATTATATTTATAAAATTGTTTTCAGGAACATTATTTTTGTCCACTCACATTTTCAACCTGTTTTTCGCCCGCAGGCCGTAGAAGTGCGCAGGATCCACCACCGGGCCATCCCTAGCTTCCGCACCACCAAGTAAGGTAGAGTTTTGTGGAAAAATTCGTGAAATCCTGTGAACTTTAGAATTTGCTCTGATATCTAGTTTTAGTGGAAAATTGAAGCTGGCAAATAAGTGGTTATCCTATTCTGGCAGTTGGTGTGAAATTATTCGATTGTTTAACAGGTGGAAAAATTTGGGTTTGGTCAAATTACAGGGGAGACTCTGCCGACATTTCGGCAGAAGTCTAAGGGAGAGTTTAAAAAGAATTTGAAAAAAGAAGGGTAAAAAGGTCCTTTGTGCCCGACATTCGCCAGGTGTCGGACACGCACAGGACTTGGCTCGAATTCCAAAGTGGAAATTGGGGATCATAATTGAAAAAGTCCAATTTTCTTTTTCGTCAATTCAATGCGACTCAATCAATCGACCATTAAGTAATAATTTTTGTTGAAAGCTTTTAAATTTATATTTGTACCAACAATCATATGTTTGATTTTATTGAATTTTTTTAAAATTAACAATATAGGAATAATTGGAGATAATCAACAAAGTTCAATTTTATTCTCAATACTTCATTGGGTTTAATTAGTAGTAAATCATGAAAGTTATATTCAGTAATTTATGCCCAACAAACCTACCTAAAGAACGCTAAGCGACTCGTTCATCGGATAAATAATGTTGTTCGTTGACCAAATTACCCAACGAACTCCTTGATTTACTCAACAAAAAAGGTATTTTACTTCGAAGACGCAAGGGGAGCGCTCGATGAGTAAAGCTCGTCGTTCCCCGAGAAATTGGACTAACTAAAATATTTTATCAAACAAACGCGCTATTTTTTCACTTGAACACATGGGGTGCGTTCGTTGAATAAAGTTGGTCATTTTCGGGAAATTGGAGCCAACTAACTTACTTTTTCAAACAAATGGGCTATTTGTTCATGCGAATGCAGGGGTTGCGTTCATTGAGTAAAGTTGCCCATTCCTCGTTCTTCAGAAAAATGGGCCAAACTAACTTACTATTTTAAACAAACAGACTATTTGTTCACGCAAACACAGAAGTTGCATTCATTGAGTAAAGTTGCATGTTCCCCGGAAAAATAGACTCAACTAACTTATTTTTTCAAACAAACATGCTATTTGTTCATGCGAATGCAACGGTTGCATAGGTTGAGTAAAATTGCTCGTTCATCGGAAAAATGGGCCTATTATCGAAATTACGTAGTAATGGACATTGTTATGTAGCACAAATGATTTTCCAAAAGATCCCGAATTTCGTAAAACACAATGTGATTAACCCTAATATTGAATAATAGACATATGGTCATAATAAAGTATTTACTTGGTTTTCTTTGTCTTTACGCTATACATTAATTAGGTTTGCGTTTTTAAGGTATGTTTAGTTTGCACACAGTCGGTTTGCATTTGCATTTCACACATGCAATTGCATGACGATAATGCAATGCAAGAGTGACTGTGCGCAAACCCCTAATAAGGAAAAATGGATCAAATTTTTTTGTACATGCATAATTAGACCTATTTTTTGAACTATAAATCGAAGGGCGAAATGAACCGAAATACATAGCATGAGAAACTGTAAGGGGCAATAAGCCGAACATATTAAAAGATCCTTGCAATGGACGCAAATCATGCGGAACATGGTTACAGAAGTTAGTCGTAACATGAACTTTGGGATCATTTGGATCCCAACCTTGCTGTTTTGGGTTTTTGACAACGTGAGGTTGGTTTGAAGAGGAAGCCATGCATTTGAAATGGATAGAGTCAAAGAGGCAGCGTGTCGTGGAATCCACCGTCATCTTTTCCCTCATAAACCACGACGCTAAATCACCGTCGTTGTTAAAATATAAAACGTCATCAACAAATAAAAAACGACGCCTTTATTCTACAAAAAGAACGAAAAAAGCAGTCGGGGATGAGAATAGACGACAAACTCTCGAAAAAAACCGTCGTTAAAAAGGAAAAATATGACACATATTAACAGAACAAGGCCGCAAAATAGACATACAACGACGCAAATTAAAATAATACGCCGTTAAATATAATTTTCACGACAACAAAAAATATGACGCCTTTAAGAAAATTAGAAGACGACGTTATTGATTCCTACTACGTCGCATATATAAAAAGAGCCGTCGTATAATACATTTTCCACTTCGATTTTTCTATAAAACATGACGTGGAAATAGTTGTCAGTGTCATTATTTACGACGTATGTATGTATAGAGTAGACGTTGAACAACGAAACAACGTCGGTTACAAATATATGAGAGTCGTATTACAAAATTTATACGCCCTATTTTCAGAAACAAACAACGACGATAAATATTAGACGTTGTTAAATAAAACAACGTCGAAAAAAAAAAAAAACAGACGTGTTTAGTCTGCATAAGTTTTAAAAAATAGTCGAGGATGAGAATAGACGACCAACACAAACAAATCACCGTCGTTAAAAAGGAAAAATATGAAAAATATGACATATTAGAAGAAAAAGGCCGCAAGATAGGCATACAACGACGATATTTAAAACATTACGCCGTTAAATATAATTTTCACGACGTTATTGAAAACTACTCTGTCTTTTATTGAAAACTACTACGTCTTTAAATACATGAGAAGACGACGTTATTGAAAACTACTACGTCTCTTATTTACAAACGACCGTCGTGAAATAAGTTTTCCACTTCGATTTTTCTAAAAAAGATGACGTAGATATAGCTGTCTGTGTCATTATTTACGACGTATGTATTTATGTTGTTGACGTTGAAATGCTAAACAACGTCGGTGGCATTTATATAGTCGACGTTGTATTTATATGTATTCAGTACTCACGACGTACTTATTAATGTAGACGACGTTGAACTTCTAAACAACGTCAATATTTACGACGCATTTAATAAACCACGCCGGTTCTAAATTAATGTTCAGATATTTAATCTCATTTTTAGACGTCGGTATTATGGGATTGGAGTCGTGTTATTTTGGATTACATGGCTGTTCTTAATCCTTCCCCGACGTGATATCCTGGATAATTGCTT
>NC_047651.1:5071302-5170150 GCF_902201215.1 Prunus dulcis
GTTAAAATGAGAACCCATGGCGGCTATTTAACTATACGACGTAAAATATATATTCCACGACTTAACTGCTGTCGTTACAAAGTAATACCCTGAACCCTTAAGAAATTGAAGATGTTGTAAACCATAAGCGACTCAATTGTTCAAAGAACGTCGTCTAACTATCCTTTTACGTCGTATTTGTTTAAAAGTATTACACGTCGGTTACGCAATTTGTACGTATGTTTTTTTTTTAATTTAAGAAAACCTCAACAAATTTTTACATTAAATATTATAGAGAAAATTTGTACATTATACATAAATATCAAGTGTTCAACAATTGCCCTATTTAATAAATTGGAAAAAAGTCTCTGCCCATTCATTCCGGACTTCATCAATGGCTTCTTGGGGGTATGAAGCTTCCTGGTTTCCCTTGGCATACTGCATAAACAATGACTATTAGGGTTTATCAATAAAAAGAAATTCAATCAGAGACGACGATATTTTTCATAACCGACGTAGTATATCTATTCAACGACGGTAATTTTACATGACCGTCGTTGATAATACAAAAAACGACATGAAATGTATGAAGGTAATTTCTTCTTACCTTATTCTCAAACCCCAAGGAAGGATCCATGATGATGTCCCTCATGAAGCGCATCACATAATACCCGCATTCGACACTGCTGGGTTGCTTTGGTATGCCTGAGAGAGTTTTCCAAATTACAGCTTTACGTCCTGCTCGGCCTATGTGGAAATTATATATTTTTATAGCACTGTTCACGATGTTTTTCGCCTCTTCATCGACCACACGATGACCTGGCAGAGGATCCAAAAAATAGACGGTCTCCTTCTTTGCTCTTACAATCAGCAAGATCCAATGGCGGCTGCACAAAATTAATATAAACACGACGGTTATTTACAAAAACGACGTATTATAATATTTCACACGACGAAATAAATAATAAAAAGACGACATTATATATTTATCACGACGATAAATAAATACCGACGTGGTTAGTAGTTTCAAACGACTTAATAAAATAAAAAACCGACGTGGTTAGTTTATAAGCTGTCATTTATTGAAAATCTTAAAAACAAAATCCTAAGGAGACTAACCCTGGATTGTAAGGCATCATGAAAATCTGTTCCCCGTCTGTCTTCTGAAGTCGAGCTGCTACCAGTCGTGATCTCTCAGCTACTGTACCAGAGTTGGCACTAACTATAGCAGGGTCGATGAAGCCAACCATGCTGCACATTTTTGCTTGTTTCAAAACATCATGTAAGTGCCTAAATACATAAAATAATATAAACAAGTCAGCACAAAAAAAAATACGACGGTTATGTATAACAAAACGACGTATTATAATATTTCACACGACGTACTGAAATAGATGAGGGCGTTATAATATATTTATCGCGACGGTACACACTAACGACGTGGTTAGTTAGTTAAGACGACGAAATATAAACCAACGACGTATTATTTTAGAATTACGAACCTCAAGTCAGCACAAAAACGACGTATTATAATATTTCACACGACATACTGAAATAGATGAGGACGTTATAATATATTTATCACGACGGTACGTTATAATATAATATTTCACATGACGTGGTTAGTTAGTTAAGACGACGAAATATATAAACCAACGACGTATTATTTTAGAATTACGAACCTCATATATACAGCCACCACAGTAGCTCCAATTTCTTCCATGCCCGCAAATTGTGTAATATCTTCAGGCAGGAGGAAGGTATCGCGATCACTCCCAAACACCTCCTTATCAATTTTAAATTCCAAGATCTTATCCTCAGGCAGGATTGGCGTTTCCACATAACGACAAAGGCTTTTCAAAGAAGATGGCGCCTCCATATTTGAATAATCACCAACTTCAATAACCTGTTTAAAGAAATAAAAAAAATGACGTGGTAATTAAATAAAGACGAAGGTGGAAGGAATTAAACGTCGTCTGAAAAGTATTTAAACGACGGTGAAAAAATATCGACGTCGTGGTAAATATTTTATTACGTCGTAAAAATATCGACGGTGAAATAAATAGTTTATTACGACGGTGAAAATCAATTAAACGTCGTGGTAAATATTTTATTACGTCGTAAAATAATTCCGCCGTCTAATTTGAAAACAACGACGGATTAAAGAAAAATATCGACGTCTGAAATTTTGAAAAAAAAATATAAAAGGCAAAGTTATGTGAACATACCTTGTCGTCATGCTTTTCTTCATCTTCTTTCTCCTTTTCTTCATCTTCTTTCTCCTTTTCTTCTTCCTTCTCTTCTTCTCTTTTTTCTTCTTTCTTCTCTTCTTCTCTTTTTTCTTCTTTCTTCTCTTCATCCTTGGCAGTATCATCCTCAACATGGAGGGATCTCACATCACCTCAAGAGCAGCTAGCTTTGTCAGACGACATTGGATTTTTGGGGCTTTGGCTAATTCTTTGTTTAAGAATATTTGGATCAAAATTGGGAATTAATTGGGAAAGCTGACTCAGGAAATGCTCCCTCTCGGCCTCCACCAATTGTTTTGTTCTAGCCTCCATCCTTAAGGCCTCTTCCCTTGCCTTAGCCTCCATCTTTTTAGTCTCTTCTTGAAGGAGAACTCTTAAACTCTCCTTCAAGCGGTCGTCAAAGCTAACCCTCTGTGGTTTGGGTAAATTGAAATACTGCCTTGGGGAAATCCCAGCACCTACTCCTCTCAATCTGCCAGGATGCTCGGGCCCCAAAGCCATGGTCAGCACATCTTTGCTGCCATCTACTCTGACTTTGCCTTCCGAGACTTGTTTCTGCAAATCATCCTAAAAAAAACACACGACGGTTAATTATATACAAACGACGTATTATATAATTTCACACGACGCAAAAACATATAAACCGACGTTATTATAACTTATCACGACGGTAGTTATACCACCGGCGTCTTATGCTATAATTACAGAAAACATAGTGATTCCTATGTAGACCTTTAACGACGTTATTTACAAATTATCGACGTGGTAATACAATTCACACGACGCAAAAATGAACCACCGACGTCTTATGCTATAATTAAAGAAAACAGAGCAGTTTTTCCTATTTAGACCTTTAACGACGTTATTTAAAAAGTGTCGGCGTGGTAATACTATTCACACGACGCTAAAATGAACCACCGACGTCTATAATTAAAGAAAACAGAGTAGTGATTCCTAATTAGACCTTTAACGGCGTGTTTTAAAAGTTCGACGTGGTAATATCATTCACACGACGAAAAAAAATAACATCAGGCGTTAAAAGAATTTTTCACAGTTTAATAAAAATTTAAAACAGAGTGAGCAGGCTTACAATTAATTTTGCTTTTTTTGCCACCTTTGGATCGGGGATGTTACCATGTTTGTCATGTCTAGCTCTCTTCCATAAGGTAGATCGATCAATTTCTACCCCAGGCATGGTTTCCTCCAATTCATCCTCCAATCCAGCATATCCTTTTTGAGACAATCGATGATTGTACTCGAGTTTCTCCCTAATCTGTGCATGTTGAGAATGCACAAACTCAAAATCTTGGGAAAGCCTTGAAGCTACAAAGGCATCCCACTGTGCTTTCTCTATGAATTTATAAGTTTCGGGGGGATGGCTTAATTTCTCCTTGTCATTGGTGTATGGAAGGATATAATGCCTAGTTAGTGTAGACTTGAAATCCTTCCATTTCTTGGCAGCTGAAGCTAAAACAGATTTCTTGCCCCCTTGACCTACGACAAAAGCCATGTCAGCTGCCTCCCATATCTGCTCCTTAACATCCTTGGGGATTTGGGACCATTTCTTGTCCACAAGGGGAACTCTGGAGCGAGCCAAGACACCAATGTGCGACTGCATTTCAATATGTGCTTGGCCAATACCTTTCCCCATTTTATTGTACTCAACAATTGGCCTCACTTTTTGAAGCTTTCTCTTCACAACACGAGGCATTGTGCTCATACCTCGACCAGTCTTTGAATCATCAGAGATTGTTGTCTGGCTTTCTGTCTCAGCAGATGATGAAGCAAACTTCATCTTCTTCGAAGACTTCATCTCCTTCGAAGACTTGTCTTGAGGAGCTACAATTCAAAGCTTCTTGGAGCCAGAATCTTTAGTTTGTTGTTGAGAAACCATTTTAACTGACAAAACTGCAAGTGAAAATATTTCAGGAAAAGATTAAGAACACAAACGACGGTTATTAATAAAATACGACGTATGATATGATTTTAAGCGACGCAATGAAATAATCTCAGACGTAATAAATGTTTAAAACCATTATTTATATAACGTCGTGGTATTTATGTTCACACGACGTAAATAGTAATACACCGTCGTGGTATTAACATTCACACGACGTAAAACAATAGATGTACCGTCGTCTATATTAGATACCAACCCTAATTTCAATAGTAATACACCGTCGTGGTAAAAACATTATTAATATAACGTCGTGGTATTGATTTCATACGATGTAAATAGTAATAAACCGTCGTGGTATTAACATTCACACGACGTAAAACAATAAGACAGACTGTCGTCTTTTTAGATACCAACCCTAGTTTCTTTTTCTTTATATTTTATCAAATAAGGGAAAAACAAAAACCATTGTTCAGAGAAATCAAACCTGCAATTAAACAAGCAAATAAAAAAAGACTTTATTTTAAAAACAACTTTGTCAATTTTCAGACGACGCTAGAACGACCGACGAACCGTCGTGGTCTACATATTTAACCACGTAAATAAGAACTACCGTCGTCTTATTTAGTTGAGGTAGTTGTCTTCAAAGTTGGAAACTTTCCCTCTTTGTCTGTATATTTTATCAAACTTGGAAAGAAGTAAAATGATTTTGGCCAGAAAAAAGGTAAAAAGATTTTTCAAACAAAAAGCGTATGAGCATGCAAAACAGTAACCAAAATAGTGAAAATGAAAGCTTACCTTTTGCGTGCGATGAAAGCAAGAGGAAAAAGATCGATCTTTTGCGTTCAGAGACGACGAAGAAGACGAGAGGAAGGCGATGAGATACTCTGACGGTGCTCTGACAGGAAAAAAGACGAAAAGTTTTCTCTTGTAGATTGAAATTTTTAATCGGGTTTGGAAACTGTGCATGTGTAAGTCGAAAAGTTGCTAATATATAAAACGATTTCAAAAAAATAATACGGCGGTTACATATAACTTCGTCGTTTTTAACTAAAACGACGCAATTTTTGTTTTGCGACGTGGAATCATTAATTTAACGTCGTTAGGTTTAATATAACCGACGTTGTTTTCAAGTAGACGAAAAGTTGCTTACATATAAAACCATTTCAAAAAAATAATACGGCGGTTACATATAACTACGTCGTTTTTAACTAACACGACGCAATATTTGTTTTGCAACGTGGAATCTTTTCATTTAACGTCGTTAGGTTTAATATAACCGACGTGGATTTGAATTTTTAAATTATGAATAGAATTTTTTTTCCCGTGACTTTTCAGTTTATTTTTCAAATACAGTGCGTTATAAATAGAGTTTTTTTTCCGGAGGAAATTTAAAATGAAGGAAATTAATATTCAGGAATATGTAAAGTTTCTTTTTTGGATGACAGATTTAAATAAAATAAGAATATAAAAACAACGACTTTTTTTGTTTTTATGTCGTCGTTTTTAGTCGTCTTAAGTAAGACTAAGACGACGTAATATATTTGTTGAGCGACGTTGATTGTACAATTTAAACGGCGGTTTTTGGTTCGGACCGCCGTTGATTTTAAAAATTTATTCTATAAATTTTTCGCTTTCATTCATTTTCGCGGTTAAAATTTAGGGTTCCAAGTTCTTCCTCTCTCAGAGACATTGTCTCTCACATCTCAAAGACAATAATTTGGATGTCTTTCTCAAAGAGAAATTGAGCTTACTCGCATCAAATCTATGTCCACAAGAAGAAGCTTGTCAACTAGCCTTCTCACTTCTTGATCAATCCTGATAGGACACTTAGTGCTTCTGAATACTCCTTGCTTTCCATCAAAAGAGATGCAAGCCTGGCCTCCACTCGCTGTCGAAGGAAAGTTAGCTTCTCAGGGAAATCTGAAGATCAGATGTGCCTGATCCTCTGCTTGATTTTCTTTACTAAGAAGATCCGTCAGATTTGTGATAGCCTCTTCCTTTATCCGTAGAGCTTCAGAAGAAAAAGATGGGTTTCAAGAATGCGATAAAGAATAGAAATGGCTTCAGATGGCCTCTAAAGCATGAGCAATCGAATCAGTAGTTGCTGGGAGATATGATGAAGACATTGTCAATGCTTTTCTCATCGTTTATATTAAGGTAGATTTATAATTACCGACGTAGATTATTTTGTTAAACGTCGTTAAGTTTAATACAACCGGCGTGGATTTTATCAACTTCGAAATAATTGTCTCTCTGATTTCAAATCTGTGTCATCTGTTAAGATTATGATGTGGAACAGAGTTCCGTCTGGTAAGATTTTGTAACCCTTGGGATCCCAGAAAAATCTGATTATGTCGGCGGTTTTCTATATAAACCGTCGTGGTTATTTCAATTCTTGTCATTAAGTAGATCTACCGGCGTAGGATAAGAAAATCAAAGAAAAAAATTGTAAACAAAAATTCTTATTAAGACGACGGTTTAAATTAAAGTTACGATGTATAAAATGAATAAATACGACGTTAAATATTTAAAGATAACGTCGTAGAACTATACGAGAATGACGTCGATATATTTATATTTTTCGTCGTTGTAAATTATTTTAATACGGCGATATTTTGTATTTTAAAGCCGTGGATTTGTTTGTAATTATACGGCGTCTTATACGAAAACCTCGTCGTGTTATTTTATGAGTAAAAGCGGCGGCTTTTATTGAAATCGTCGTCTTTACTTTCTACGTCGGTCGATTCATAACTTCTGCCGTCCTTTGTTGGCTTTGATTTTACACTGCTGAAATCTGTTTCAAATAGGCGTCGGTTGTTTAATTAGGTACGTCGTTGTTTTTGAACAGCCATTTGAATCTCCATTTTTAGTTGTCTAAGGTGGTATAACACGACGGTGTTTTTAGAACCATCGTCTTTTTAAAAACCACGACGGTTTTCACTTGGACCGTCGTTGTTTTCTGGTCGTCTTTTTCACTTTTTGTAGTAGTGAATAGAATGCAAGGGTTTGCTTTCGTTCGAAAATACTTGATGTTCCGCTGAAAAAGAGGGCCAACAATCTTACTTGTTCAAACCAACATGGTATTTATTCACACGAACGCAATATGTGCGTTACTTGAGAAAAGTTACTCGTTCGTCAAAAATATGCCCAAACCACCTTACTTTTTCAAACAAACGGGGTATTTTTTCACACTAGAGCACCAGGTGTGTTCGTTGAGGAAAGTTTTCTATTCGCCGAAAAAATATATCCAATCAGCTTACTTTTTCAAACAAACGGGGTGGTTGTTCTAGTGAACGCAAGGGTTGCGTTCGTTCAGTAAAGTTATCCGTTCCCCGTAAAATGGGTCCAACCAACTTACTTTTTCAAACAAATGGGGAGTTTGTTCAAACAAACGTAAGGGTTTGGTTTCGTTCAAAAATACTCGACGTTCCGCCGAAAAAGAAAGCCAATATAGTTACTTTTTAAAACCAACATGGTATTTGTTCAAACGAACACAATACGTACACTCCTGGAAAAGAGTTACCCGTTCACCGAAAACATGCCCCAACCACCTTACTTTTTCAAACAAATGAGGTATTTTTTTCACACCAACGCAACAGGCGCGTTCTTTGAGGAAAGTTTTCTGTTCGCCGAAAAAATATACCCAACCAACTTACTTTTTCAAACAAACGGGCTATTTGTTCATGTAAACGTAGGGGTTGCGTTCATTAAGTAAAGTTGCTCGGTCTTTTAAAAAAAGGGCCAAACTAACTTACGTTTTAAAACAAACGGGCTATTTGTTCAAGTAAACGTAGGGGTTGCGTTCATTGAGTAAAGTTGCTCGATCTTTTAAAAAAAAAGGCCAAACTAACTTACGTTTTCAAATAAACGAACTATTTGTTCACGTAAACGCAGGGGTTGCGTTTGCCGAGTAAAGTTCCCCGAAAAAATGGGCCAAACTAACTTACTTTTTCAAACAAACGGGCTATTTGTTCCCGTAAATGCAGGGGTTGCGTTCGTCGAGTAAAGTTACCCGTTCCCCTAAAAAATGGGCCAAACTAACTTACTTTTTCAAACAAACGGGCTATTTGTTCACGTAAACGCAGGGGTTGTGTTTGTCGAGTAAAGTTGCCCGTTCCCCGAAAAAATGGGTCAAACTAACTTACTTTTTCAAATAAACGGGCTATTTGTTCATGCGAACGCAGGGGTTGCGTTCGTTGAGTAAAGTTGTCCGTTCACTTAAAAAATGGGGCCAACTAACTTACTTTTTCAAACAAACGGGCTATTTGTTCACGCGAACGCAATGGGTTGCATTCGTTGAGTAAAGTTGTCCGTTCTCCGAAAAAATGAGCCCAACTAACTTACTTTTGCAAGAAAACAGGCTATTTATTCACACGAATGCAGGGGTTGCGTTCGTTGAGTAAAGTTCCGTGTTCCCTGAAAAAATGACCAAACTAACTTACTTTTTCAAACAAACGGGCTATTTGTTCATGTAAATGCAGGGGTTGCGTTTGTTGAGTAAAGCTGCTCGTTCTCTGGAAAAATTGGACCAACTAACTTACTTTTTCAAACAAACAGGCTTTTTGTTCAAGCGAACGCAATGGGTTGCGTTCATGGAGTAAAGTTATCCGTTCCCTGAAAAAATGGGCCCAACGAACTTACTCTTTCAAACAAACGGGCTATATGTTCACGTGAACGCATGAGATGCTTTTGTTAAGTAAAGTTACCCGTTCCCCTAAAAAATAGGCCAAACTAACTTAATTTTTCAAATAAACGGGCTATTTGTTCACATGAACGCAAGAGTTGCGTTTGTTAAGTAAAGTTACCCGTTCCCCTGAAAAATAGGCCAAACTAACTTAATTTTTCAAACAAACGAGCTATTTGTTCATGTAAACGCAGAGGTTGCGTTTGTGGTAAAGTTGCCCATTTCCGGAAAAAATGGACTCAACTAACTTACTTTTCCAAACAAACAGGCTATTTGTTCACGTTCGTTGAGTAAAGTTGCCCGTTCCCCGAAAAAATAGGCCAAATGAACTTACTTTTTCAAACAAACGGGATATTTATTCATGCGAACGCAAGGAGTGCGTTTGTAGAGTAAAGTTGTCCGTTCCTCAAGAAAATGGACCCCACTAACTTTCTTTTTCAAACAAACGCACTATTTTTTCATGCGAACGCAAGGGTTGCGTTTGTTGAGTATGTTGCGTTCATTTGATAAAGTTAAATGTTGGTATGTTCGGTAAGAAAAAATAAGAGTTCTTCAGAAAGAAGAAGACATGATTTTTTATTTTTTTATGTTGTTTTGTTTTGTTTTGAGTCGAAGAAATTATTATTATTATTATTTTTTAAAGAAAAATCATATGGGTGTGATATATACTATTGTTAATGACAGGACCCGGCCCAATTTCCACTTTGGAATTCGAGCCAAGTCCTGTGCGTGTCCGACACCTGGCAAAGGTCGGGCACAAAAGACCTTTTTACCCTTCTTACTTCAATTTCTCTTTAAAATTTCCTTAGACTTCTGCCGAAAATTCGGTAGAGTCTCCTCTGTATTCTGACCAATCCCAAAATTTTTCACATGTCAAACAATCTCAAACATTTCCACCCAACTGCCAGAATGTTTCCAATAACCAAATTCAACTCTAATCACTAAATTTTCAATTAGATATCAGAGCATTTTCTAGGTCCTTCAGGGTTGTGAGGATTTCTTATAACATTATACCTGGCTTGAGATACGGAAGCTATGAATGGCCCGGTGGTGGATCCCGCGTACTTCTACGGCCTGGGGGTGAAAAACAGGTTGAAAATGTGAGTGGACAAAAATAATGTTCTTCAAAACAATTTTCATAAACATAATATCCCCCATTGTAAAAAGAAATTTACCTAAATGAAACTGAATACGTACTCTCTACATCAAGCATCTTCAACTCAAGGCATTCTATATCAGTTATATTCAAGCTCGAAAGTTTCATACAAAACCACTGAAATCCAAGCTTGCATAAAAATGCTGAAATCAAACGTGTATAAAAACTCCGTACTTAAACCTTGCATAACCGAACAAATATAAAGGTATCTATGTCTGAAAAATCAGAAAAGCTGATATAAAAGAAATGAAAAATCATAATTATAAAAGAAACTCAAAATCCTTCGAAAATACCACCAGTTTGTACCCCTGTCATTTCCGTCAATTCCCTGGCAGGTGTCGGGAGTCACACAGGCTACCCGAGCCGCAAACTGGCGAAATCAGGGGACTATGATCAGCCTGTCCCGCCGGCAGATTTCTCGATGACACCAAGTCACTCGAGTCGCTCAGGCAGGATGCAGGGGACCGTAGTCAACCTGATCCGCAATCCTGGCAGGTCTCGGGGACACAGAGTCAGCCGAGCCGCAATCCTGGCAGGTCTCGGGACACCAAGTCTGCCGAGCCGCAAATCCTGGCACTCACGGTCCAAGCGTCCCCGAAACTCGTGAGGCAAAGTCAAGTGCACTGACATAAACTGAAATCGGACTGGATGTCCGTAGACATCGGTCCAACTCTGGGTAATCACCAAAAATAAATGGGTACGAGGTGGTTTTAAAATAAAATCCTTTAGAAAAATCTGAATAACAACTTGAAATCTCAAATTGTGCTGCTGTCCCATCTGATTTCAACCTCAAACTCTGTTTCTATAACTTGTAAATAGGCAGCACAAATTTATAGAACTGTTACTGTACTGATCATATTCAGAACCGTAATAAAACTTACTCAAGATCAAATAAAGAAATTTATTCAAATAAATTCATTTCTAAAAACTTATTTATATAAAATCAATATAAACTTATTTATAAAACTTATTTATATAAAAGCACATCAAAACATTCACGAAATCTGAGTTATGAAAGAAAGTACACTCACAGATGGTCCGAGCTACTTCGACCCCTCGAAGGTCTCTTTTGCACTTCTATCGGGCTCCTGGTGCCTGATTACCCCGAAAGATTAAATTAATAAACTGTTGAATAAAACGAATTTTAACTAAACACCCTGCCCCCGGCTCCTAGAAATACGTGTTTTTCACTTCAACTTACTCCTATGCCCACATTAGCCCTTTTTAGATACTTGGACCAGTTTTGGAAGGTCCGACACTCGGCTAAGCGATAAGTTGCTAGATCAGCCGACCAGGGACCCGTGGGGTCCACGATCTCCGATGGCCAATCTGAGCTCCCCTGAAGGTTTCTCATGGAGCGGGAACCATGTTCTGCGAAATTGGTCCGAATCGGACGGTCGGATTGGCCACAATGGCGTTACCGCTTAAAACTCAAACCCTAACCCTAGGGTTCGCGATTCCGTCCGTCGAATCCAACGCGATCCTGAAATCACGTAGACCGACATATCCAAAATTCAGCGCGATCCAACGATTAAACGACACTGCACCCACGAATCGAGCGATATGGAAAATCCGTTCGGAGCTCAAACAGACTCCGAATTGGGATCCGTAAAATCCTACGCGCTCGTGACGACACGAGGACCTCAAAACTGGCCAGAGCCGTGCCACCACCCTGGCCCACGCACCGCCACACGCACGGGCAGATCGGGTGCCCAAAGCGATTCGGGTGTGCCGAAAAATAGTGGAACCGAGACTCCAAACTCCTACCCTAGGTAAAACACCCCATTTGGAGTCACTTTTGTTCTTGGACAACCCCCAAAAAGTGGCCGAAAATGGCCGAACATGGCGGCCGAAGTTCGGCCTATTTTCAAATCGAAAATCAAGCAACCTAGAGGTGAAATCGATCTAAACCCAGCCAACCAGCAGTTAGAGCACGAGAAATAGATGAAAATCCATACCTCACTCGAAAGATTTGGTGGCGAAACGAAAGACATCGAGAGGAGAGATGTTCGAGCGACACCGATCGGAATTTTTCCAGTTTCCGACCAGATTCTGGCTTCCCCCGGTCGGCGACAGGTCGGGGATGATCGGCGGGCGAGCTGCGGTCCGATTGGTACCGGTGCCGAAGATCGAGCTGACCGGTGGCGGCGACGGGAGCTGCTGGAAGGAGGGAGGGTCGCGCGGCCGTGCAATCGGGAGAGAGGAGAGAGAAATGACGGGGGGAGAGAGAGAAGGGATAAAAAAATCTGACTTTTGACCAAATTACCATTTTGCCCTTCGCAGTTTTTAGACCATATCTCCTTCGTTATGGCTCCGATTCGGGTCTACTCCATGTCTACGGACTCGTTTCGCCGCGCTCTACGCACTGGCGTAAGCGAAATTCCCAAATTATTTTCCGATCAAAAAGTCAATTGTTCCCCCATTAAAATATACGAGGGCAAATTGGTCTTTTTGCTAAAAGATATTTTCCTTACTTTTTAGATATTTTCTTTCTTTTTAGATATTTTGTTTTGGGTTCTTACAGTTAATTTAATTTGATCTTTCCCCTTATATTTTTCACGTGTTTCTTTTTTAAAACTATTTAAAATTTTGTTCTTAAAATTTTTCATGTAAGCCTTGTACCAAGGGAAATGCGCTAGAAACCAACTCCACTAAATAAATTTTTGTGTCAATTTGTTGCACGTTGGAGTATATATCCAGTTGTTATAATATTAATATAAATTATGTAAAATAAAAAAATTTAGGGGGTCCTCAAAAATCAGGGGCCCTGTGCATTGGGGCCACTTGCACTATTTCAGGGCCGCCCTTTCTTACTAGTTGGGTTAATCTTAACTATCCCATATATGGGAAGATAGTAGGGAGCTCAAGAGAGACCTATGTGCACTATGTTCTAACATGGCTTACAAACTGCTTGGGTTACGTGACTTGGTATGACTATTGTATGAATCTAGATGGTTGTTCCTCATTGTTTGAACCTCATTGGAGCTCTTCATTTATGTAGATGGACACATATCTAAATTGTAATCCAATGTTAAAACAAACTATGGATTTATGCATAGTTTATTCATTCTAATCAACATTTTATTTTCAAACTTTTCATTAACACGCATTACATATCACTTATATTTCATCATATGTATATCTTATTATTAGTAAATTTTGAGTTTTATTTGTTCAATACATTCATTGATAATGTACATAACATTTATGAAAGTTTTATACCAAAATTATGTGTTTCAATGCCTATATCTGTCTTCTTCTTTTTTCGATACCTAAGAAGATAACAATATATCCCCCCAAAATAATCGTAAATTGGAGGCCCGATATTTTTTGCATGGCTGATATTTTAATCCTTGACCTTACCTCTATGAGGTGAAGAAATTGGATTCAGGTCTAGAGTAAATAGTTAGATTTACAGTATGGCTCTCAATTGCAATGTTAAACCCTACATTAGTTGTATCCATTTTATTTTTTTGGTCTAAATATAATATAGATAGTCTAATTATTCTTTTCTATGGGTATCTATGACAGGACCCGATCCCAATTCCACTTTGGAATTCGAACCAAGCCTTGTGTGTGTCCGACATCTGGCAACTGTCGGGCACAAATGACCATTTTACTCTTCCTGCTACAGTTACTATGAAAACTTTCCCTGGACTTCTGCCGAAAATTCGGCAGAGTCTCCCCTGTATTTTGACCAAACCCAAAATCTTCCACCTGTTAAACAATCAAATAAATCAACACCAACTGCCAGAATAAAATAACCAACTATTCACTAGTTCAAGTTTTCCACTAAAACTAGATATCAGAGCATTTTCTACTAATTTATAAGATTTCAAGAACTTTTACAATAAAATCCTACGTTTCTTGGTAGCGCGGAAGCTAGGAGTGGCCCGGTGGTGGATCCCTGCGTACTTCTACGGCCTGGAGGTGAAAAACAAGTTTGAAAGTGTGAGTGGAGAAAAATAATGTTCTCAAATCAGTTTGTAAACATAATAACCCCCGTAGACAAAAGAAATATGTATGTAAACCTAAAGTTCACCTATATTCAAATATAAAGCATTTAAATCAACAGGTATATGTATATGTATGTATGCAGATATGAAACGGGCACGATTATTAAGAAAACTAATATAAAATTTCTAAAAACAATGATTTTATAAAAGCACTGAAATTCCTTTAAAACTACCACCTAGGTGTACCCCTGTAAAGTCCGTCAATTCCCCTGGTAGGTCTCGGCGACACGCAGTCTATCCGAGTCGCAAACTGGTAGGATTCAGGGGACTATGGTCAGCCTGATCCGCTGGCAGGTCTCGATGACACACAGTCAACTCGAGCCGCTCTGGCAGCATGCAGGGGACCTTAGTCAGCCTGATCCGCAATCCTGACAGGTCTCGGGGACACAGAGTCAGCCGAGCCGCAAATCCTGGCAGGTCTCGGGACACCAAGTCTGCCGAGCCACAAATCCTGGCACTCACGGTCCGAGCGTCCCTGAAACTCGTGAGGCAAAGTCAAGTGCACGGACGTAACTGAAATCAGACCGGATGTCCGTAGACATCGGTCCAACTGTGGGTAATCACCAAAACAAATTGGGTACGAGGTGGTTTTAAAATATAAATATCTTTAGGAAACTCTGATTAATAACTGTAATCTCACCTTATGCTGTTATCTCATTTAATTCAAACCTCAAGCTCTGTTTCTATAACTTTTTAGCATGTGTGAGTAAGCAGCATAGAATTATAGAACTATTACTGTACTAATCATGCTTGGAAACATAATAAAACTTATTCAAGATCAAATAATGAACTTTATTCAGATAAACTCATTTATAAACACTTATTTATATAAAATCAATATAAAATCATTTATGTAAACTTATTTATATAAATTGTTTATATAACTCATTTATGTAAAATCATTTATGAAAGAAAGTCCACTCACAGTTGGTCCGAGCTAGCTGGACCTTTTGAAGGTCCCTCCTGTGGGTCGATCAGACCTCTGGTGCCTGATTAACCATAAATAATAGATTAATAAACTGCTGAATGAAAGAATTAAATTAAACACCCTGCCCCCGGCTCCTAAAAATACGTGCATTCATTTTAAGTTACTCCTATGCCCACATTAGCCTTTCTGACACTTAGAACGGTCTTGGAAAACCCGATGCTTACTAAGAGATAAGCTGCAAGATCGGTCGATCCGGGATCCGTGGGGTCCACGATCTCCGATGGCCAATCTGGGCTTCTCTGAAGGTTCCTCATATAGAAGGAACCATCTTCTGCGAATTTGGTCCAAAACAGACGGTCGGATTGGCCAAAATTGCGTTATCGCATTAAAATCCAAACCCTAGCCCCAGGGTTCGCGATTTCAGAGTATCCGGGACTCCGATTCGCAATCCGCCGAATCCTACACGATCCTGAAATCATGTAGTACGACAATCCATGCGATCCAACGACTCGACGACACTGCACCGAAGGATCGCGCGATATGAAAAATCCGTTCGGGGCCCAAACGGACTCCGAATCGAGATCCGCGAAATCCTACACACTCGTGACAACACGAGGATCAAAAACTACACAGAGTCAGTTCACCACCTTTGCCCACACGCCGCCACACGCACTAGCAGATTGGGTGTCCAAATCGATTATGGGTTGCCGGAAAATCTCGGAACCAAGACTCCAAACTCCTATCCTAGGTAAAACACCCAATTTGGAGTCACTTTTGTTCTTGGGAGTACCCCAAAAAGTGACTGGAAGTGGCCGAAAACAGAGGCCGAAAATCGACTGAAACTTCAAGCTCAAAAATCCGATGGCTACACTACAAATCAATCTAATCCGACCCAAGGGCAGATAGAACAGCTCGAGAGGTTCAAGATCTATACCTGGGTCGACGAAAATGGTGGCTGGAGAAGGGAGATCGGAGGCCTTGAAGTTTTGGTGAGTTTCGATGAGTTCCCGTCGTTCTTTCGTAGTTTTCGACCAGCACAGATCATCCGGGGGAGGGGAATCGGTCGGGAAAGTTAGGGGACTCAACGGCGGTTCCAACGCCACCGGTTCCAAGGCCATTGGTGCTCGGAGACGGCGCCAGCGAGCTCTGGAAGGCGGCGGCCCGTTTTCCGCGCGAGAAGAGAGAGCTGCTGGGTTTTATAGATCCAACTTTGAAATATTTACGGTTATGCCACTAAGACTCTTTTGGCCATAACTCCTTCGTTACAACTCCGATTCGAGTCTACTCCATGTCTACGAACTCGTTTCGCCGTGCTCTATGCAACGGCGTAAGCGGAATTGCCAAATTCCTTCTCGGTCAAAAAGTCAATGTTTTTCCTATTAAATAATGCGATGACAAAATTGTCTTTTTGCTAGAAGATATTAATCCTACTTTTTAGATATTTTGTTATTTTTTTGATATTTTGTTTTGGGTTATTACAATCTATACATTATTGTATAATATTTTAATTTATTTTAGTCAAATATAATATTTTAATGAGTATATAGTACATGTAACAATTAAAAAGAGAACCAGCTTTTTTTGCCAAGAAAAATGAAGAACCAATTAATCGGTCACTTATTTTGAGTGATAAGATTATTAGTGATACTTATGGATGGTATGTTGATATTTAAGGGGTTTTTTTAATTAATTTAAATTATATGCTTATTAGGCTTTAGGGTCTCAGTTATGAAGTGTAATAACAATTTCTTATACTTATTCGACTTTAGGATGTAAGTTACAAATTCAATTGCGATATGAGTAATGTGTAATTGAACGTAATTTGTGTCGTTAGCATTTGTATTGACAACCATGCAATTTTCAAATAGTGGAAGGAATTTCAAAGAGACTACACCTTTATCGATGTTTCAGTTGTTAATGCATGTCTTAGAATTGTTGTGCAATTGCACATCCATTGTAGATAATTGCATATAAAATTTCAAAACATACAATGAACTTACATGTAATTACTCATAATAATTGGATACTTGTAAAAAGACCATGCAATTGCACGTACCATGACGCAAAAACGCAAAAATAGCTAACCCATCCCCTCCTTCCCTTCCCGACACCTCTCCCCCTCCCCCATTCCCTCAGCTCCCTCTCTCTCTCTCTCTCTCTCTCTCTCTCTCTCTCTCTCTCTCTCTCTCTCTCCCCGTCTAAAAGAAACACAAACATCAAAAATCAATCAAACCAAGACATCAAGAATCAAACACAGCTCCATCAAACCCAAACATGAAAAATCAATTAAACCCAAAAATCAATCAAACCCATCCCAGCTTCTCCATTTTTCACATATTTCGCAGGAGAAGGAAGTTTTCATCAGTTCATGACTGCAACTTTGTGTGCATCTGCTCCATTTGGATTTAGTAGAAGGGCAGCAACTAGAGATTTAGTACAAGCCATAATAAATAATAGTTGAAGTTTAATGAATCAAAGGTGAATCAGATTTGGGGAAATAGAAGAAATCAAATAAATTTGGGATTTCTAAGAAGAGGTTCTCAAGATTTACGCATGTGAATAAGAGAAATCAGTTATGATACTATGTTAGAATTGAGCCAAACAGAAAGAAAATGAACTAGAGAGAAGGGTAGGTGAGGTATTAGGAAGAAGAAGAAGGGGAAGGAGTGTCTTGAAGGAGGCGCGTCAATTTTTCCCCTTGCTTTTACCTGTTAACCAACACAACCGTTTTCCTTTGTTTTAAAAACACTCCCATGTGAGTGGCTGTGATAGGACCCGACCCAATTTTCGCTTTGAAAACCGAGCCGACTCCTGTGCGTGTCCGACACCTGGCAATTGTCGGACACAAATGACCTTTTTACCCCTTTCCTTAATTAATTTCCTTCCGACTTCTGCCAAAAATTCGGCAGAGTCTCCCCTGTATTTTGACCATACCCAAAGTCTTCCACCTGCCAAACAATCTCAGAAATCCTACCAACAGCCAGACTAATTCAACAAACAGTTTCCAACCTCAGTTCCTTATGTTCAACAAGATATCAGAGCAATTTCTAAACAAATTTACAGAATTTACATTAAGTTACAACGAGTTCCTACACTTTGGTGGTGGGTCGGAAGCTAGGAAGACGGCCCGGGTGGTTTCCCTCGTTCTTCTACGGCCTGGGGGCGAAAAACAAATTTAAAAGTGTGAGTGGACAAAAATAATGTTCGTGAAAATCATTTGAGAACATACTAACCCCCGTTTGAAAAACATAGGGATATAGAACTAAAATCTGATCATAATCAACTTGACATATTCAAAGAAATATAGTTAACATGATTATAATCATATACTAAACAAAGATATATCAGTATAACTCAAGTGAACTTACTAATAAAAATGAGTAAACCATAACTGCATTAAAAACTTTAAAATCCTTTAAAACTGCCACCTAATTGTACCCCTGATAGCCGTCAATTCCCTGGCAGGTCTCGGGCGTCACACAGGCTACCCGAGCCGCAAACTGGCGAAATCAGGGGACTATGATCAGCCTGATCCGCCGGCAGGTTCCTCGGTGACACCAAGTCACTCGAGTCGCTCAGGCAGGATGCAGGGGACCGTAGTCAGCCTGATCCGCACTCCTGGCAGGTCTCGGGGACACAGAGTCAGCCGAGCCGCAATCCTGGCAGGTCTCGGGACACCAAGTCTGCCGAGCCGCAAATCCTGGCACTCACGGTCCGAGCGTCCCCGGAACTCGTGAGGCAAGTCAAGTGCACTGACTAACTGAAATCGGACCGGATGTCCGTCGACATCGGTCCAACTCTGGGTAATCACCAACTGTAGGGCGGGTACATGGTGGTTTAAAATAACTGTTTCTGATAAAAACTGATCTACTCTGAACTCTGGTAAATCTGAACTAAACCACTAATTTGGCCTCAAAATTACAAATCTGCTGCTAGTCTAATGTTATAAAATAAGGGTATTTGCATCATAAAATTTATGCTGAAATCACTTATTCAAGATCAAATATAAAATATAATTATAAAATCTTTTTGAGAAAGAAAGTCCACTCACTGATGGTCCGAGCTAGCTGGACCTCTCGAGGGTCCCTCCTGCTGATTAGCCGGACTCCTGGCGCCTGCTTAATCAAGAATAATCAATTAAACAACTGCTGGATAAATAAAATTAAATTAAATACCCTGCCCCCGGCTCCTAGAAATACGTGCATTTCATCTCAAGTTACTCCTATGCCCACGTTAGCCCTTTTTGACACTGGGACCGATTTTGGAAGGTCCGATACTCTGTTAAGCGAGAAACCGTCAGATCGGCCGACCCGGGACCTGTAGGGTCCACGGTGTCCGATGGCCAACCTGAGCTTCCCGGAAGGTTTCTCATACAACGGGAACCAAGTTCTGCGAATTTGATCCGAATCGGACGGTCGGAACGGCCACAATCGCGTTATCGCTTAAAACCCTAATCCTAGCCCCAGGGTTCGCGATTCCGGGGTATCCGAGACTCCGATTCGCGATCCGTCGAGTCCTACGCGATCCTGAAATCACGTAGACCGACATATCCAAAATTCAGCACGATCAAACGGTTAAACGATACTGCACTCACGGATCGCGCGATATGGAAAATCCGTTCGGGGCTCAAACGGACTCCGAATTGAGATCCGCGAAATCCCACGCGCTCGTGACGACACGAGGACCTCAAAACTGGTCAGAGCCGTGCCACCACCCTCGCCCATGCGCCGCCACACGCGCGGCCAGATTGGGTGTCCAAAGCGATTCGGGTGTACCGAAAAATCGTGGAACCGAGACTCCAAACTCCTACCCTAGGTAAAACACCCTATTTGGAGTCACTTTTGTTCTTGGACCACCCTCAAAAAGTGGCC
Source organism: Prunus dulcis (assembly GCF_902201215.1). NCBI lineage: Eukaryota > Viridiplantae > Streptophyta > Magnoliopsida > Rosales > Rosaceae > Prunus > Prunus dulcis. The sequence continues at coordinate 5,091,086 of NC_047651.1, forward strand.
GGAGATACCCGATCACGGCGGCCAAAGTTCTGCCGAATTTCAAATTGTAAATCGAACATCCTAGAGATTGAATTGATCTAAACCCAGTTAACCAGCAGATAGAGCACGAGAAATAGATGAAAATCCATACCTCACTCGACTAATTTGGTTGAGAAACGGAGGAGATCGAACGACTGGAAATTCGAACTCGACCGACGGCAAAAATGGGCGATTCCGGCCAGGGTCCGACGTGCGCAGGGCTGGGGCTGGTCGGAAAATGACGGCGGGTGAGCTGCGGTTCGGACGGGACCGGTGTCGGAGATCGAGTCGCGGTGTGGTGGCGGCTAGGTCGGCTGGAAGGGGAGGGGGTCGAATCGGCTGTGCAATCGGGAGAGAGGAGAGAGAATGACGCGGGGAGAGAGAGAGAAACAGGGATAAAAATCTGACTTTGTCCAAATTACGATTTTGCCCCTCGCGATGTTTTGATCGTAATTTCTTCGTTAAAACTCCGATTTGGGTCTACTTCGTGTCTACGGACTCGTTTCGCCGTGCTCTACGCAACGGCATAAACGGAATTCCCAAATTCTTTTCCGGTCAAAAAGTCAAAATTTTCCCTATTAAAATATTCGAGGGCAAAATCGTCTTTTTGCTAAAAGATATTTTCTTTACTTTTTAGATATTTTCTTTCTTTTCTAGATATTTTGTTTTGGGTTCTTACAGGCTGTACCGGTACAGCACAGAAGGACTCGTCTATAAATACCTCTCTTCTCCATTTTTCTTCACCCCAAAACCTTCAAACCATTACTCCTTCTCCTCCACCAAAATCACTATTCTAACCTTCCCCGAGTCACTATTCAACTGAGTTATTCTGCCAAATTTAAATTGTCAAACTTAAATTAATTTCATTTTCTAACTGATCAATTTTCTCAGTTGCTTCTAAAAATAGGATCCTTATACCGTTACTCTACCCATTTGAATTCTTATCAAACTTAAGAATCTTTTTTTTTTGGTCGAAAAACTTAAGAATCTTATTGCCCTATATTTGCCCGTTTTCTTTGGACTATAATTACCGGACCCGATTATACCTTTCATATTCCTCTGGTCCATATGTGGAAAAAAAAAAAAATTAAATTTAAGTTTGACAATTTAAATCAAGCATAATAACGTTTTACATACATGAATATAGAATTAAAGAAAATGAAAAACGAGATAAGGAATAGAGATTAAGGAACTCAGAGGTATTTTTGGTGAAATTTCAAAGCACGGAAAATTAAAATAGAATTGACACGTGGCATTTTCTGATTGGTTGGAACACATCACACGACCAAGTGTCATTGTGTGATTGGCTGGTCAATTATCAATTCATTGATTAAGTCTTTGACTAGGTTCTATAGTACTATTTCGTGAGCTCACTTCATCTCAACTATTGATCTTATTATAGATAAGATCTGGACCATTGATTAAATCAAAGAATTTTGACTTGATCTGGCCTTTGGATTGGTAGTTGGGAATGTATCTTGGTCGTCCATCTTAAAGCTACGATAGACCTCCCCACATTTTGTTGAAAACTCATCTTTTGATCTGAGGCTTTGAATTAAATATTCAAATCGATCCAAGCTATTAGAGAATTCAATAAAGACCTCCATTTTCCTCTATTTTTCTTCACACCAAAACTTTCAAACCATTGCTCCTCCACCAAAATCAATATTACGACATTCTTGGGGTCGCTGTTCATCTGAGTTACTATTCACAGACACTATTCATCCGATTTCGCTATTCACTTCCCTAAACTTGTAGCAATCGTTCCCTATTCATTATGGGAAATTACTATTCACATGCACTTTTCGCATCGGGTTTCATTATTCATGACTCCTCCAACTGACGTAATCTCTATTTCTTATCTTGTTTTTTATTTACTTCAATTATGTATTCCTATTTCTAAAGTGTTATTTTGCCCAATTTAAATTGTCACACTTAAATTAATTTTATTTTCTGAATGGTTAATTTTCTCAGATATTTCTAAAAATTGGATCCCTATGCCATTGCACTGCCTGTTTGAATTCTACTCAAACTTAAGAATCTTATGGCCATATATTTTCCCGATGTCCTTGGACTATAATATCCGGACCCGATTATACCTATTCATATTCCTCTGGTCCATATGTGAATAAAATTCATTTAAGTGACAATGTAAATTAAGCATGATAACGCTTTAGAAACATGAATATGGAATCAATGCAAATGAAAAACGAGATAAGGAATTTAGATTAATTTGGTTGGAGGAGTGATGAATAATGAAACCTGACGTAAATAGTGCCCATAAATAGTAACTTCTCGGAATGAATAGGGAATGACACCTACTAGCTTAGGGAAGTGAAGAGTGAAATCGAATGAATAGTGTGTGTGTGAATCTACTCATATGAATAGTGACTCAAAGAAAGTCAGAATAGTGATTTTGTTGGAGGAGACGGAGTAATGGTTTAAAGGTTTTGGTGTGAAGAAAAATGGAGGAGAAGGGAGGTATTTATAGAATTCCCCAACAGCTCAGATGAATTTAAATATTTAGTTCGAAGGCTTAGATCAAAAGATGAGTTTTGAACCAAATGTGAGAAGGTCCATAGTCGCTTCAAGATGGATGGCCCAGATGCATTCTCAACTACCATGGACTTCCACATATTTGGTTCCAAACTCATCTTTTGATACGAGCCTTTAAATTAAACATTCAAATTAATTTGAGTTACTATTCACTTCCCCAAGCCGGTAGATGTCATTCCCTATTCATTCTAGGAAGTTACTATTCATGGGAGACTATTCACATTGGGTTCCACCATTCATCACTCCTCCAACCGAGGTTATCTCTATTTTCTTATCTTGATTTTCATTTTCTTTAATTTCGTATTCCTGTTTCTAAAGGGAGAAGGAACTGCGTGAAGATTGCAACTACAGCATAGATGTTTCTTAGAAAAGTAGTGTTTTTCGCCCTTCGTATTCCCAAATAGGATTTGTATCCAAGGGTGAAGGTTGTTGATGCGAAAAAGTGGTTTGACACGTGGTTCGCCCAACTTAGTGATATTGTGTCTTCGGAAGATCAAGTTCCTGCAAAAAGGGAACGTTCGGTAAGACCTTGGGGTACCGGTGCGGTACCTGCCGAAGGCTCTCCGATGCTTAAGTAAGTACGGATTTAGTAAATATCAGATTACAGATCAAGCGATAGCGTACCGTTGATCGTTCTGTCTCCCCTTCTTTTGGGAATAGGGGTCTCCTTATATAGGCCTTGGGAGGTGTGCTTATTTTGGAATCTCCGATGTGGGACTGTAGGAGTGGATTGTGAGCATGACACGTGTCCAAGAGCAAAAGCACCATGATGCATATGATTCGGTAGGGTCCTTGCCGAAGGGCTTGCTCTCCATAAATGTTGACTCCGTCCACGTGTCTGGTGGTCATTGGTCGCTAATATGCGGTATAAACAGTTGTCATATTGACAATGTAAGCAAAAATCATCAGTATCAGATCTCTACCATAAAAAAAAATAAGTAACCAACCAAAAATAAGCTCAAGGCTGCAATCATGGGAAACATAGTTGACAGAAAGAAGAAAATTATACTAGTTCATATACATTGCTTACGGCAAGGCATTTACCTGTTGTCTGGATTCTGATATTAACTCGGTTATCCGAGGGATGAGGAATGCTGCAACCACAAAATTTTGTTCTTGGACTGCAAAACATTACAACTTGTTTAGGATATCATCATTAAACTGTTATTGCCAATGCCATCAGTACTAATTTTTTAATCACTACTAATTACGTCATCATTTTCCACTTAATCCTATCTTATAGCAAGATTTACTTCAACATAGAAAATTTGATAAGGATTCAAAGGATGGTATGTAGCAATAAACTTGTAAAGCTTTATGATTTACTTCAATACCCACCAAAAAAAAAAAAAAAAAAAGGTTATAGGAGAAGCAGATTATTGATGCATAGCAACAGTCGAACATTTACTAAAAGTGCTTACAAAATAAGTAGAAAGCACTTGCTCCTGATTCAAAGTGAACCTGGCGGCATTTGCAAATGTATAATCCTCATCAACCAAAGAAAATGTAGATTGGCTGGGATCAGTTAAGGACCCGTGTTCCATTTCTTACAAAATCCCGCCTACCAAGAAAAAAGAACAATGTATGCTCTGTCTCTCTCTTTCTCTCTCTCGAGCGTTTTAGGGTTCATGGTTTTGGTTGTGCATTTAATCCAAGTTTTCAAGATACCGATATTGCCCTCATTTTTCATAAATGACATTTTTGCCCTCCACCTTACTCATTCTCCTTTCGGCCGTTCTTCAAACTCAAACCTTGCGTTTTGGGTTCTCTCCTCTGCCCACTGCAGCTTGTTTCTATCAAACGAAAAGCTGATCTTTACTTTCTCTCCTACCTACAGGTACCATTCTCTCTGTACTCAAATACCTTCCTTTTCCACTTACTTTTTTTTTTTTTAATTTCAAAATTTTAATATTAAGTTAGGGTTTTATGTGTAGAATTTTTTCTTTCCTGCATTTTCTATCTTGTATCATTTTCATGATTTGGGGCGTTGTCATTATTTAGGGCGAATATATACTTATGGGTTTAGGATTTTTTTTGCTCTATGCATTTTCATGGTGTAGGGCTTTAGTATAACTGTAACTGTAAGGCTTCTTGGTACAAATGGAGATAAGGAAATATGATTGATTTTTTTTTTTTTATAGAAAAAAAGTCTCGCAATTTGATGATAACAGGAACTGAGAGACATATCTTGAACTTAGTTTGATTTTAGTGTTATTGGTCTGAGTTTGAGTTGGCAAATAAACCATCCCAATCAAATTCGAGATGAACTCGATTAGGGGTTCAACGTGCCTAAGTTCCTTTTTGGTTGGTTGACAAAAATTCTGAGCCCTGACGTTAAAACCTTTATCCAAAAATTTATGTTCCTTAATTACATTCATGGTTGTAGCTCTGACTGCAAGTATAATGAAGAAGCAACATGTAGCAATGTTGTATTTGATGCTTTCTAAAACTTCAAGCACAGTTCTCAGTTAGAGGCTGAAAATTTATGCACTCACTGAGTACTTTTTCCAGTCATAAATCTCTGCTTAGAGTTAAGTTTTTGCCCCATACATGACAGTGAGAGCATGGTTTCAGTTGCCATTTGGATGATAGAAATTGGCCACCAAGTTTTTTGGTAATCTTTTACTCAGATGTGCAGGTGAAATTAACTAGGCATGCTCTTGAATATCCAAGTGAAATTCCAATACAATTATCCCACTCGAAGTTATAACTTCAATCTCACTAAAACAAAGTATGTGTATTGTCAACTTAACGCCAATTCAAAAAATCAACCGAAGTATTTTCGTTTCTGCCCCTAATGAGATTTCTGTCCAATCAATGTAACTCGTCTAAAATTTTAATCTTAACGTCACCATGTATTGAATATGGAATGTGAGAGAAGCCCAAAGTAATACCATGCGCCTATCAAAGTAAATTAACAATCTCTTCAATATTTTGTACCAAATCTGGTCCTTGATTTACTGTCTTCCTAGTTTGCAAGGTTTTGGATTTGAGTAGGCTAGATTATTAGATTTACACTTTGGGGAACTGAATTCAGTGTTGTTGTGTGTGTGTGTGTGTGTTCAGTTCTTCTAGATATGTATGTACACACTCATTTGTTTATACACGTTAATTTGAACAATTCTATTCAACAGAAGATGGCATGGAGGCAAATGCTATTCAACTCAAGAGCAATTTTGGGACCATATTTAGCAACCGGATCCGCCAGATTCTCCACAAAATCAAACCCATACCTAGGTAAGTAAAGATTTTGATTTTAGGCTTTAATACGCAATTATTGATCCTTCCACTTGTCTTTGGTTCCCAAGAAAATGATAGAAAATAAGATTTCTGGGTTTCATGAATTTGTGATTTCCTTTTCTTCAAAATTAGAAGATACACTTTTTATTTGGTTAAGTAGCTATGTGGCATTGGAGGTTGTGTTTGGATGCTTTAAAAATGAAAGAAGATGAAAAAAATGGGAACATAAAGTTTGGGTTTTGTTAATGCTCTATATTTAGGTTTCGATAGAAATGAGAAACTTTGTTGGTCACTTCACCAAAAACAATAAAGAAGAATGGCCCAAGAAGTGTTGTTATGCTTCTGTTGGCTCACCACTCAGTTGCTGAAAAAGTTGGGGATACAAAAGGGAGGCAGGTGAAATCTTGGGTTTTGTAAGGTCATGTTTCTTGTTTATTTAACTGTCAATTTAACGAGTAATTTTTTTCTATTATTGAACATCACACTTGGCTTCTGTTTTGTTCTTTTCTTTTGAATTAAAAAAAGTTGTGCTAAGAGATTGAGAACATTGAAGGGCATGGTAGGTGAATCATTTTGTGTAAAGCTTAGCTTATAGTTATATGTTGTAGGCTTAAATGCGCAGTCCAAGTGTCAGAATAACAAACTTTTCTTGACGTTTTATTAGAAATTTAGGAGATAAATTTTTGAAAATTGGGTTTAATTCAATGGAAAACCTTCAAATTGGGGTTGTGTGGTTGTTTTTCTTGCAGTGAAAGTTGGAATACCAGAGTTTTTGAATGGAATTGGCAATGGAGTGGAATCCCATGTGGCCAAGCTTGAAGCTGAGATTGGTGACTTCCAAAAGCTGCTTGTCACTCGTACTCTCAAGCTGAAGAAACTTGGTGTCCCTTGCAAACATGTAATCAATCTCTGAGTTGATCACTTACTTCGCAGACGCACACACCCACCGGAGATTAATATATTAAAGTTTCTGTTTCTAAATTCTTGCAATTTAGGAATGTATAGCTATACTATACTAAAGCCTTGGAATCATCTTTATTGTTTCTTGTTTGCTTTGGATCCGTCTCAGTAATCCTTCCTTTATGCATTGCTGATGAACAGATGGAAATAATAACTTTGTTTCTTCTTTTTTCTTCATAAAAATGAAAGAAATATAATTCCGAGGATCTTAATGTTGTTTTCTTGGTGGTTTAGAAATTTGATATTGGATTTCTCTTTTTGCAGAGGAAGTTGATCTTGAAATACACCCACAAGTATAGACTGGGACTCTGGAGACCACTAGCTCAGGCGATCAAATCTTAGTTAGTTTTGGAGTAGTGTGCAGTTTACACAAAGATTTTGTCTGCTGCCAAATGTTACTGGCAGACACTCGATGTATGGAGCTGTGAAATAAGAGAGTTTTTGTTTTCATGATATTCTAGTCTTTCTTCACCCAATTTAAGTTTCATCATAAAGTTCAACGGTAGTGTATGATGTACTGGATTTAATTGAGCAATCTACCTAGGTGGTTTCACCAGAATCCTTGTTTCATATCTTTGGTGTCCAACTGCTCTGACTTATAGCAAACTGGTTTAGGAAGATTACAAAATCTGTTGGTATTGAAGGGTCAAATGTTTATTGATTTGTTAAACCTTTTTATCTATGTGACACTGACAGTAGTTTTTAATTAAAATACCAGATTATTTAAAAAATTCTCTGCTCAAGTAATAAACAGTACATATTAGCTTATTCAAATTGGTGGGATTATTCAGTTATAAGTGGCTGCAGACTGGCAACATCTCATCCTTTTCCTTAGCATTGTTGCTTCTCTTTCCTAGATTTCGTATTTTCACCAAGTCTTGGTTGCTAGCCTCCATATGCTCTTAGGATCCAGTAGCTCTGCATGGTTGAACATTTTTTGTGCCTATCTTCAAGAGTTCAGACTGGCTCGAGTTCAGTTCAACCAGGCTAAGGCGCGATTATGATTTCAGTTACGACGTCCTTATTAACGTCTTGTTCTTTTTGTTATTTTAAATACAAGCGATAGTCTAAACGTATGGTTCTCAAAGTAGAGAATTTAGCCAATTCCTTTCCTTGTTTTTTGTAATCAAAGTAGACCGTGGTACTCATTGACTTCCAAGGTTTAGTCATATAATTGTGTATTTTATGTAAATCATTAATTGCTTATTTATTTTTCTGTTAATTCCTTTCCTTGTTTTTGGTAATCAAAGTAGACCGTGGTACTCATTGACTTCCAAGGTTTAGTCATATAATTGTGTATTTTATGCAAATCATTAATTGCTTATTTATTTATTTTTCTGTTAAAATCATCAATTGGTTATTAGTTCCATAGTAATTGCATATATTTTAACTGAAAAAAACTCATAACTCCAAAAAGATTTTGCGTTAATCATGCAGGTAACAGAGCATTAAGACCCCATTGGACAATAATATGCCCAGCATAACTGCTATTAATTCCAAGGGAAATGACAAAGAACTATACAACCCTGTATAAATACATGTTTTTAGATCCCCCTCCAACCATCCCAATCTCAACAAGCTTCCACTGTCTCTCTGCCTGGCTCTTTCAATATTAAAAAATATATATATCCTTCCAATTTCTGCTATGGTTATGATGAAGAAGAAACCAGGCCAGGGACGCCAAAAGATTCCAATTGCCAAAATAGCCAAGAGAAGTAATTTACAAGTCACATTCTGTAAACGTCGTTCAGGGCTCTTCAAGAAGGCTAGTGAGCTCTGCACCGTTTGTGGTGTTGAGATTGCAATAGTTGTCTTCTCTCCTGCCAATAAACCCTTCTCCTTTGGCCACCCTCATGTTGAGTCCATCGTTGACCGCTTTCTTTGCACTCCAAAACCTTCCACAGACTCTGATTTCACTTCTCAACAACTACTTGTTGATCAGGCTCAGGGCTACATGAGTGACAGTAGTGTTCACGAGCTTAATATGGTGTTAATTCAGACTCAAAAACATTTGGAGGCTGAGAAAAAGCGAGGACAAGAGCTTGACGAGATGAGCAAAGGCGGCCAGGGATCATCGAGACGGTGTTGGTGGGAAAACCCAATTGATCAAATGGGACTGCATGAGATACAGATACTGAAGGCTGCAATGAAGGAGGTCAAGAAGAATGTGATTGAACAAGTGAACAAGATTTTGAAGATCCAGTCTTGTGCTGCTATCAATTCTCAGTACCACTCTTCAGATGAATGGTAATCGCTAATCAAAGTGATGATCATCTCTTTGAAAGCAAACCCGCAATCAAATTAGACCTGCTGGTTCTTTGATCCCTAGTAGTGCCTATAACTTTGGTTATGTGCATGGTCTTGTCTGAATTTTCCTTTCTGTTAATGCTTTTCCGTCTTTTGAAGGCAGTGATAAAGCTAGCAGCTCGTTAGGCTAGCTGGTAGTCTTGCATCTGAGTTCGATCCCCTTTCTTAGAAAACTTAAAATTATCGCTTGTATAAAAACAAATTTTGAAAAGTTATATTATTATCATCATCATTAGTATTAGTATTGATAACGATATCTACTTATTTTTGGTTGTTCTCTCTTTCAGTTATGGTTGTAAATGAATTAATAATTACAAGTTTTTAATTGGAAGATTCACTATTATACCCAATATAAAGCATTTACACCGGCTAATTAATAACATAATATATACAACTATAAAATGGGATTTTCTATAAAATCATAAGATATTATGCCTATAAACCAAAAAGAAGAAGAAAGAAATTGGAATGAATTTATTCGTCACATATATAACTTTTAGAGCGTCGCTGATAATTGCCGGAAATCTTGGCGCCCAAATTGTCAAGCCCGAAAATGTTATTGGGGGGAGCCCCGAAAAGAAAAAGAAAACAAAAAAATATTTCCCCAGCCCGTCCCGTCCAAACCTAACCATTGCTTCACTTCCTTCATCTCCCTGTCCAGCAGCTCCGGTTCCATCTTCCTCCAACCTCCAACCACCAACCACCGGCTACGGCGACCACTCCTCCTCCTTTCTCTCTCTCCCTTGCTCGCGCTCTCGCTTTTTCTCTCTCAAACACCCACAGGTAGTGTTTTTGAAATTCTTATTTCTCTGTTCTATTCTTGGTTGTTATTTGATAAATTTTGATTGGGTTCTTTTTTTCTGGATATTTGAGGTAAAATAGAATTTGAAACCTGATCAATTTCTTGTGGGTTTTGCAGTGCTCTGCCTCAGTTTGTTTGCTTTGGCTGTTTTCCGTTCCGGGTTGAGGTAAATTTCTTTTAAAACCTGCCTCAATTTGTAATCTGAACAACGTGGCAAGGCAATGCCTAGGAGTTTTGCCTTTTGTACTTTCGCAATTCTACTCTTCTATGAATCTGGGCAAATTTTATTTTTAAGGGCAGTGGTGTAATAGATTTTGGTTTACATACCCAAGTTTTCAATTTGATATATGATAATGTTGAATTGAGTCTATAATCAAATCTATTTTATGCTGATGAAATGAGATGACAAGAAATGATGATGAGGACGAATTGATATGTTGAGAATTGATGACTTGAATGGATGGGAATTGAAAAATAAATTGATGATGAATTGATGAGAATGTTGATGATTTGAATTTGTTTAATAATGAAATTTGTTTTAACAGATTTCTTTATATTATGATGTTGATAATGATGATGTGCATGATATGATAATAATTAGTGAAACAATTATAGCTTGATGATTGGTTAGGATTCATTTTTGGATTGATAATGATGTCTTAGCTGCTGATTGGTTATAATGTTTGGTGATAATTGAATTTATGGGGTCTTTGTTTGTTTGGTTGGTATCTTTATTTATGATAGGATGGAGGCTAGCCAATCCAATACGCTAAATGCCTCAATTAGTACACCTTCTATTAAACTCGAAACCCAAGCTCAACCCCAAACACAACCTCAGGACCAACAAATAAATTCTGTCAATGTGGGAGAGAAGAGGAAACCCTCAAAATCTGTGGTGTGGTTACACTGCAAGAAAATGATAAAGAAAGATGCTCATGGGGTAAAGGTGATTGGGGTTTGCAATTACTGCAAAGAGGAAATGCCGGCTGATTCGAAGAAAAACGGGACAACTGGTTTAAAAAATCACTTAGCAAGGAGATGCAAGCTCTCTCCTCTTTATCAACGTGGTGATGAAACTCAATCGGTCTTAAATTCTGAGACCATGGGTGGTGGTTTGTTCCCCCAAACTTTTAACCAGAAGAGAAGTGAACTCAAGTGTGTTATGTTCCTCATTAAGGATGAGATGCCTTTTAGAGTGGTTGAGGGCTCCGGGTTCAGGGACTTCATTACTGAACTTCAACCTAGTTTCAAGATACCTAATAAGAAGGAGATTGCAGCGGGAGTGTGGGATTTGTTCTTAGTGGAGAAGGCTAAGATCATGAGTCTGATAGGTGATCAAAGAGTAAGTATCACAACCGATACTTGGACATCAATCCAAAACATCAATTACATGGTAGTCACTGCCCATTTCATGGACAATGACTGGAAGTTGCATAAAAGGATCATCAATTTCACAAAAATCACTAGTCACAAGGGTGATGACATAGGGAGGTGCTTAGAGGCGTGTTTGAATAGTTGGGGGATTGACAAGGTCTTCAGCATTACAGTTGATAATGCGTCCGCAAATGATGAAGTGGTTCAGTACATGGCAAAGAGCCTCAAGTCAAAGAACACCATTATGCTTGATGGCAAGTACTTGCATATGAGGTGTGCTTGTCACATCCTTAATCTAATTGTTAAGGATGTGTTGATGGAGCTTTATAACTCAATTGAGGGGATAAGGAATTGTGTGAAATACATTCATTCATCCCCGGAAAGGTTGGCCAAGTTTAGGGACTTTGTCTTCTTAGAGAAAAATGAGAAGATGGCAAATGTGCTCATGGATGATGTTACTAGGTGGAATACAACTTATAAAATGCTTGATGGTGCATTGAAGTACAAGAAAGTGTTTAGTAGGATGGCAGATGACAATGCTTACTTTGTGGCGTATTTTAATGAGTATGAGAAGGATGCAAAGGAAGGACTTGTGAAGAGAGTGGGCCCTCCAGTAGAGGAGGATTGGGAGAATGCACAAGCCTTGGTGCATTTTCTTAAGAAGTTTTATGATACAACTCTTAAGCTTAGTGCAACCAAAACGTGTACATCCAATCTAGTATTTACTGAAATGGTTGGGTTACAAGTTGAGATTGAGAAGAAAATGAAGGATGGTAGAGATCCTAAATTGCAAAGGGTGGCTTTTTCAATAAAGTTAAAATTTGAGAAGTTTTGGGGGAGCTTTGAGACTATAAACAAGCTTGTCTTTGTAGCCCATGTTCTGGACCCTAGATATAAATTGCAAATGCTTAAGATCATCTTTCGAAATCTTGGAGCCGAGCCTACTAAGATAGACTTTGTTGTTAGTGAGGTTAAAAAATGTATGCTCACTTTGTATAATGAGTATAAAGGGTCTGCTAGTATTGGGAGTCTACAATTGTTTGATTTACAAGATGAGGATGCTAAGGATGAGCTTGATGGTGATGATGCTCAATCACAATTGGTAAGGGACCTTTTGCAACAAATAAAGGAGGAACAACTTGCGGACATATCCAATGAAGTAGATAAATACTTCGCTGATCCTTTTGAAAACGCTTTGAACAAAGGGTTCAAACTCTTGGATTGGTGGAAAGGGAATCAATCAAGATATCCAATCCTTTCAAAGATTGCTAAGGAAATCTTTTCAATCCCAAGTTCTACGGTTACTAGTGGGAATGCTTTTAGCTTGGGTAAGAGGATTGTGGATCCTTTTAGAAGTTCATTGACTCCTGAAATGGTAGAGGCATTAGTGTGTACTTGTGATTGGCTTAGAGCGGATGAATTTTGCTTCTACAAAGAACCTACGGACGAGGAGCTTGAATTTTATAAGCAACTTGAAGAAATCCAAGCAAGTAAGTTGAAATATTTTTTTTTTTTTTTTTAAAAGTTGATATATTATGTTCAGTGCTTAATGTAATTATTTTTTTTTCTTTGTTTTACATTTAGTTTCATCTACTGCTCAAACTTCTACAAATCAGTCGCCTCCTCTACATTCATCTTCTACATCATGAGCTTCAAGATTTGAACACTTTCACGGGTTGTAATAAGTTTTGTTATTCATGGATTGTAATAACTTTTGATTGCAATTCTCGCATGGAGGTGAAGTTGCTGGAATAGTATTAGGAACACTTAGCTTTTGTCGATTCAATGGAGTCTATAGGGTATGCAACTATTCCATCTTTAGAACGATAGTAAGACTTTTCAGCAGAAATGTGTAATCTGATATTTCATGTATGAAATGCAAGACCTGCCTGGAAATGATTTTGTACAGAGTGGAGGAATATGACCCCTTGCCTGAAGCAGGACAGCAATGCATTTATTTGAAACCTTTGAAGATAATATTAATAGCACTCCCTTCTTTGTAACCTGAGATAGAGAGGCATGAATTGTAAAAGTAAAGCAAATGTTTTAGGATACAAATGTGGATCCTGATTGTCGTGACGTAATACTGTACCTCCCTTGGGAGATTAGTTACCTAATACTATACAAAGGGTATTTACTGCTTTGAGTTTAGACACACTGCCATATGTTTTAAGCTTTATTGTTTAGTAATGCATCTGTTAAGCGTTTTATTTATTTATTTATTATTGTTAAATACAGGCGCTATTGGGAGAAGGGAATTGAACCTAGTACCTCAGGTGCATGATTAATTGTTCTTAACCACTTGAGTTACAACCCCTTGCATCTACTAATTTATTTAATTTTTTTTTTTTTTCCTTGAATCCATTTGTTTACAATTGCCTGTCAAGAAAGGTTCTAGATAGTAGAAAGGAAAAACAGTAACCCAGTTGCCATTCAAACCTTACAAGAGGGAAAAATTGTAGCAAGACAAAGTAGTTCCCTGGTTCATTAGCTAACTTTCCACAAGAATGAGCCCCAAAATGTCAAGCACATTCATCTGCTAATGAGAGGAAAACCATCAGAAAATCTACTCTTCAAGCGAAGAAGCGAAGCCTGCCAAACCAGTGAGTGCAGAAACATGACACAGTTAACCCAACAAACAAAAACAAAACAAAATTTGGACTGCCTTATAAACGAGAAAATGAAAAAGGTGAAGGAAGAGAGCAACCATGGAAGGCTCTGAAGGCCAGATTGTACAGCCTTTAGGGTTTGTCTTGAGCATCGGTGGCTCGGCCAATGAAAGCAGAGTTCCCAATCAGAGATGGGTATTTGATCGAAGCTTGTTCAAGAGAGCTTGAAAACCCTCTTCAGCAGCTTCAAAATCAAGTAACCCAGGTAAAGAAAAGTTGTCATAATTTGATAACCCTGACCAGGTCTTTGAATGCCTCTTTCCCTTTGAAGAAGGCATCTGTGAATACATACAATGCTAACCAAGTTGGTGTTGGGTAACAGAAAAAGTGAGATAGAAAGAGAGTAACAAAATTTGCTCTAGAGTTTAATAACATTTGCCTCCATGCCATCTGCCGCTGAATAGAAATGTTCAAATTACTGTGTATATACATACATGTGAATGAGTGTGCATACATTATACACATACACACTGAATTCAGCTTACAGAAGCACAAATCTATACTTCAAATCCAAAACCTTGCAAACAGATCAATGGAAGACAGCAAAATGATTGTTTCACTACTCTCGCAAACTTTCCAAAGCCCATAATTTCTTGTGAGAAATTTTTTTTTTTATAGCCAAATTAGTCATTGTATAATCAAATTTGTACAATTTATAAACATGGTGGCTGTTTTTCGTTGAATAAACCTGGAGAGTGACATTTAAAGGAGGGTTAAAAATCTTTTTTTGTCCTTAGATTCTACACAATATTTTCACTTTGATCACTAATAAATAATTGTACTCAAATTGGTTACTATATTAACCCAAATAACAAATAACCATATATGCTTCGTATTAACTATTCAGCCCAAACAAATCAATATATTTGTTTCTGTCACGTGGCGGGAATAGACCGCGGCTGTTTGCAGGAAAAACAGTAGGCCGTCCCACATCTGATACTTGTTTCCACGCCGTTCGTCTCATCCCCCTACCTCTCTCTCTCTCTCTCTCTCTCTCTCTCTCTCTCTCAATCGCTTCGCTCCTCTCTGAGTATTCAGCCACGCACGACTTCATATCCGCCGTCGCCTCCACCGACGCCCTCTCTGAGACGTCACCCATCCCTCTCTCCCAGTCTCTGATTCATAGATATTAGAGATGGATGCTAAAGCCAGGAATAAGGCATTGTTTCGTGCTAGATTGAATGCCCAGAAGAAGGAAAAGCGCGTAGACTCTCCTCTTGTACGGTCAGTGCTCACACCTCCTCTTTTCCAATTTTGCTTTTACACAGACGCAGACACACACACACACACACACACACACACACACACACATATATTATTATTTGTAACTGGGTACTACATATTTGTACTTATAAGAACACAAATAAAGTTTTTTAGACTAAGGACTTTCAGTTTAATGTAATATTATCATTTAAATTGCATTCTGTAGAACCCTCTTCGTAAATTTTGTTTTCAATTTATGTTTTCGAAACATAAATTGATTATTTTTAGTATTTAAAATTGGGACCCCTAATGTGCATTTGTTTAAAATACTTAATTTCATTTTTTAAGTAGTAGTTTTCTAGTTAAAAGAAAAGTTAAGCAGTGTTTATTACTGTTGGTTCTGTCAGAGTCTTGAATGTTTAATTGGTTTCATGTTAGAAAATCATGCTCTCAAATTTTGATCTTGTTAAAACTTTGAGGTAATCAAGCACGAAGTATGAATTTGGTTTAGCAGTCCCTTTGAACTGTTTACAAATGCATTATTCTGTTCTAGCTAGTAAAATATAATTTGTTAAGTAGTATCTAATTCCTTAATCATAATTTGAAATGAACCTCACGAGAACTCGTTGGGAATCAGCAAAGAAGATGCGGATTATGGAATGTCAAACAATCTTACTTTTATCTTTCCTGATTGTATCTAGGAATTTGTTATGTATACTATCTTTCCTTTACCTTTTATTTGATTTTTTCACTTGTTACTACATCTGATATCTTGTTTTCTACTGATGAAGCTGATTTGTATATTTAAATTGCCAAGACAGAGTTTCTGACTGCTTCATCCCTTTCGTGTGATACATACAGGTATAATGAATCTGACCAGCCCGTATGCAGGGTTTGTGACATCGCTCTGAAATCTGAATTTCAGTGGGAAGCACATCAAGCATCTCGTAAACATCATGAGGTGATAACATTCATATAGTACTTTCCTAATCATAGGATTAAGCAACTAAGAGACCTACAAACATCTTGTAATATGGAAAATCCAAAGTTGATATGAAAGATCTAAGTTTTTTTAACTAATATGAATAGGAGAATGCATCAATTTTTCCTGCTTCTTAACAGTTATAGAAATAACACATTTGTTGTCAATCAAATCATGTATTGTGATGTTGGAACATTACAATACTGTTGAATTCAATAACACCATTTTAGCTCTTGAAAGGTGGTTTTGTTACCATCTTGAATGGTTCCCTCTATCTTGTTGCTCAGCAGTCTAGGTCTCATCCCATCCCTTTAAATGTAGGCAAATAATCTTGTTCGGTTACTTCTTATTTCTCGTATACTAATTTGGCTTGGATAAACCCATACATTAAATCTATATTTGGCAGAAAGAGGAAGCATTTCCTTCTGTTAGACTCTCTAGATTTGAACCTGGGATGCCATAAATATAGATGTGTTTCCTTTTTCTTTATCTTTAATTTAGTTATCTGACTGAGTATTACTGAAGTGATGTTTCTATCGCAATAGGCAATAAATAATCTCAAAGCTACAGCAGCTGGACTAAACCGAGTCAACAACGCAAAAACTGAAGTCCATCCAGAATTGTCCAAACCTGAGCCTGAACATCCTCCGGAGTTGCATATCCTAAGACCTGAACGCTCTACAGAATTGCCTAGACCTCAAACGTCATCTGGCCTTCCTCCAGATTTTTTTGACAACCATGAGGCACAAAAACGAAATACTGGTGAGAATCTATTTCGTTTATATTACTATTATCACCACCCTATTGCTTAGTTTGATTGCCTGAGGAGTAAGGGCTGTATCATCTTGTATAGAGGATACAGACTTATATAAGGGAGAGACTGTATGTACTAGCCTGTTTGCACGGGTGTAGCTTGCTCTTTCATTTATTTACAGACTTATATAAGGGAGAGACTGTATGTACTAGCCTTTTTGCACGGGTGTAGCTTGCTCTTTCATTTATTTGAACAAAAGGAGGATAGTTCTACTCAACTATGCAGAATTCAGTTGTTGAAAAAGATTTATGTAGTTAGCCAAGGGAAAGAGTAAGAAACGGGGTCGAGGGTGAGTGCATTCAACTTCTTGCTTTCCAGATTACAAATATAAGTGTAGCACTCCTTATGAATATAGTTATTCCAAAATGTGTGTACAATCCAAATCTTTATAATATTTTGTCTTTTTTTGCATGGGCTTTTATCACAAATGGTCCCCGAGGTTGGCAAAATTATCACACCTTTGGCCCTTTATCTTATTTTCTGATATTATTGGTCCTCTATGTTACACCTCACACATCAATTTGGTCCTGCTGTTTAGGTTCTGTCAAAATTTCTGTTAAATTGATGATGTGTCATGTATGTGGTGCCCACGTATCCAATGAGATAATGACACAGGGATCTAAATAAAAAATAAATTTTTAAAAAAATTGGTTTAACATTAAAAATCTAAAAAAATTAGAAACTAAATAAAGAAAATAAAAAATAAAAACTGCAGCAACTCTCCCCCTCCGCCCCTTCCCCTCATTTCCCTTCTGTCTCTCACCCTCTATTTTTCTCTAGCCCCACCCAAGAAGGGACGAAATTAACCAAAATTTAAATAAGAGAGAGAGAGAGAGAGAGAGAGAGAGAGAGAGAGAAGGGAAGAAGAGGAAGAGGAGGGAGAGAGAGGCAAAGAGTGGATCTACGAAAGGGGGAGGGGTTGGCAAGGGGGGATGCTGACGTGTATTTTTGTTTTTGTTTCAGTTTTAATATTTTTTATAAGACTTAATTTTCTTTTTTTAAAAGGATTTTAAGTTTTAAAATATTTAAAATATATCATATATTGTATTTAAAGCCACGTGGTCACATTGCCAATTTAACAGAAATTTTGAAGGAACCTAACGGCATGACCAAATTGATGTGTGAGGTGTAACATAATTAAAGGACCAATAATGTCAGGAAAAAACATAAAAGGACCAAAGGTGATAATTTCACCAACCTCAAGGACCATTTGTGATAAAAACCCCTGTTTGCATTTCTGTTGCTAGGCATATCCTAAGTATGCTTTATTGCTTTCCTCGTTGTGAATACTTTCTTATTGAGGAGATCCTCTCAGTCTCAGGTAATATAATAAATAATAAGTGATAATTGTATTGATGGACACAGAGTTTCACAGCACCTGTGTCCTCAGCCAAAATGTAGAAAATATCTGTGTAGGATAGCATCTGAAGCTGTACAACTAGTTTTTGAATTCATTGATGGCATTAGTTATATATAGGCAATTACCTATCTCCTTACTTTCAGAATTTTGTGATAATTGGCTGCTCTGAAGAGTTGAGCCCTTGCACTTATGGTGGATAGCCTGCAACTTTATGATTGGATTAGTTACACAGTATTTCTTTTACTATTACATATAATTAGGTGAGTGTATAACTTATAAGCTTATTCCAAAGAAGTCCTATGGCTGCCCTACCAAAAAAAGAGTTCTAGTTGAGCAGTTTTACTCTTCATGCAGCCCTAGAATTAATATATTGCAATAGATGATTGTAACTGCTTTTGGTTTGCCTAACTGGAAAAAAAATTCAGATACGCTTGTGTGGATCTTCTCCTAATTTATGTTTCTGTTCTTGGAGGAAATATAGATTAGTTGTTACTTCATGATTTAAGATTCCAATAGTTTTTTCTCCTATGAAGCAAATAAGAGAATAATAAGTTGTGCTTACTTGAAAAATTAGCATAATTGAATAAATAATTTTTTTTTGTCTCCCATTAATTGTTTTGGTTGACGAAGCATATTAGGAGCTTAATTGTTTAATTTACATGAAGTCACTTTTTATATCAAGGTTTTGGGACTCAATTTTATGATATGATATCTACCAGTTGCAGTTTTTTTCCCATATTATAAAATTGTGGATAATCTTGTTAAAATGTGAATCTGCTTGTTGTTTGATTTGCTTAACATTATTTTTAAAGAACTTTTGATTATCAGTAGAATATTTTCTGGCCTTTTAGCTTACCTGCTCTATGTCTTTTAAGTTGTTTGTTTCATGTCCTGTGGTTGGATAAAAACACTCAGTTGAGATTAGGCTTGAACCCCTTGATCTTCTTCTTGTTGGGTGCTCTTGGAGCGGAGTGGGTGATTCCTAAAGGGTGTTTTGAGCTCCTTAGTATCTATCTGAGGGTTTCGGGGAAGGGGAAGAGAGCTGGAATCCTTCGCGATTGTCTAGTTCACGCTATTTTCTGGAATATCTGGATGGAGCGAAATCGAAGAATTTTTCAGGGTCATATAGGAGTTAAGGGTTGAGGAATTATGGGACAGAATTAAATTTTGGGCATCCCTTTGGGCTTCGGTTTCGGGGCAGTTCAAGGACTATCACTACTCTACCATCATGAGAGACATGATGGCAGTCTTAAGATGATTTTACTGAAGTTTTGTGTTTTTTGTGTTTTTTAATTACAGAATTTTTTCAATCTTAGTAGGTCAGACACTCTTTATTTTTGGTCTTCTTGTTTGATCGAGGATTTTTCCCCTTGATTATCAATACAATGTTTCTATTCAAAAAAAAATATTACGTCTTTTTTCGGGAGGAAGAATATTTATAAGCCCTACATTAGAATTCTCCACCGATACACACCCACCAGATTAATTCTTAATCCATAGAATTCAAAAAGCATATTTCTCATGCAATTTAGCCCAATAGTTTGTTTTATTAGTTTAACCCCTAACTTGATATGACTAAAGTACCGATAGGCCTGAGATTTTTAACTTTTTTTTCTCAACTGAAAATTTTTTATGTTGATTTTTTTCTTGGAAAGTTCCAATTAAAACTGCAAATTTTCTCTTGCTTATTGAAAAACAACTAGATGTGTAAATACATGATTCGTGTATGTTCTTGCTCCTCGTTTTCTATTAGTACAATGATTTATTTGATAAATAAAATGCTAAAAAAGTACAATTCCCACCATCAATAGTTTTTCCTGCTTTCATTACATCATTAGAAGTATATGAAATTAAAAATGTTAGCACTATAATCTAATTAACCCCAGGGTCATTGAGATGTAACCAAGCTAATAATCAATGATGGTTGAGACTGGAGAAGATATTGGCAATGGGGTTTGAATTGTTATTGAAATTTTGAAATAGCGAAACAAATTTTATTAGTGGAAAAACTGAAAACAAATTGGTGTCCCCCTCATTAAGCCTCTTTCTTCATTCATAATCAAGTGAATCAAGTGAAGGAAACAAGAAACTCCACTAAAATTTTCAATTCCACAAAAAAAAAAAAACTCACAACAATCCTTTTTCAATAGTCCTTTATTTTATGACATTTAGTTAATATCACGCCTTTTCTTTAATGCCATTAGGCCAAAAACAAACAGTTCGGCTTTCTTGTTTGATTATACAGTTTTTGGGTTTTATGAATCAATTCTTAAAGTTATGTTTGTTATGGTTTTGATATGTGCCTTTTCTTACTCGGGTAATTTTCCCTTTTCTTGTTGTTGTAGACAGTAATTAATCTTTCCTTTTGGAAAACCAAATCTTTTGTGTCATATGTAGCTGCCTAGATGAAATTGGATCATTTATTTATGTTGTTCTGATATTGGCACAATATGGTGTCATTCTAGAGCTTAATTTTTTGTGGTTTACATTAAAATGATGTTGGTTTGGTCATATGTACAATACCAGAACAAAAAATCTAAGTAGAGGATTTGAACTCTGCCTGGAAGGCAATTTTTTGGATTTAGTTTTTGAACTGTCAGTCTATTTCTTTTTTTTTATGTTTTAGTGATTGATTAGTCTTTCTAACTTAACAATATCGTCTTAGGAACAGACTCTATCACAGTGGCAGAGACTGATTCATACAAAAAGATTGAGACGAGAAAAACTGAGCCTGCCAGGGACCTTACACAGACATCATCACAGATTGCCAGTTCAGAAGCTAAGCAAATAAAGGGAGCTCTTCCTGAGGGCTTCTTTGATAACAAGGAAGCTGATTTATCTGCACGGGGAATAAAGCTTGTTAAGCCAGATGTCAAGTAAGTACACTGTTATTATTAATAACTCCTAGATTATAATGGTGTTATTGTCTTAAAAGTTCTCTTATTTGTTTTTATTTTTCTAGTTTCTAGTCTAGTATGTATTTACTCCCAAAGGTTATTGGTTCTAAATTCCATTCTAGATATACATAGAAGTTCCAAAGTCCGGTAAATATACATGTTCATGTTAAAGGGATTCTGAAAAGGCTTAAAGAGTTCATAATTTGAATCTTCATAACTTGGGAAGTTTGTTATTTAAAATTTTTAGTTTTTGCAATATTGTCTTGAATATGCTGTTGGTCTCTTAGTGTCTTTTAAATTGTCGGGTGCAGTTGTCATCTTTTAATGTCACTTTATTTTATTTTATTTTTCCCCTCTTGAAGTAGGTTTAACATGAACACATTGTGACCTTGAATTTGTGTTTAACTGTTGGGTAGAGATGAGTACAAAGAATTTGAAAAGTTGATCCAAGAGGACTTGAAGGAGGTCGATAATAGGTTGGAAGAAGAAGAGGTGAGCGCTTTTATATCCTTGCACTATTGTTTGTACTACATGAGGTTGATTTGCACACAAACTCATATCATTCTCGTCATTGCAATTGTGCCACAGATTGATGCCGCTGAGATGATAGAAGAGGCTGAATCAGTAGAGCAAAGGTGAGTTCAGCAAATAAAGGTGCCGTGCTTTGATTTTATACATTCTTTTCTTTTTTGTTACTCTATTTTCCTCATTGTAAACTTTTACCTTCTTCGTTCTCCTTTCGCTCAGGACATATCGGGAGAAAGTAGAATTGTTAAGAAAGAAGAAAATGGACTTGAAGGCTGCGAGTGCTTCCAAGCGCAGAAGAGTTTCGGAGATTGTTAAAAAGGAGCCCAGTCATGATGAGTCATCAAGTGATAGTGACGGTGATGAGAATTTTGCAGTGGATTGGAGAGCTCAACATCTTTGAATGCTCTTGGTCTGTAGGATCTGTTCTTGACATGTTCAAAACCAGACAATGTAATGTGCCAATGACTGGCTTTGGAACCTGTAGGTTCTTTGGTGCCAAAATTGGAAGCTTTGCTGAGGCTATGTGCAATTGGGAGTTTGTGAAGGTGAAAGTAAACATGTATACCGAACTCATTTGGGCATCCTCACCATGTTGCATGCATTTAAAAGAAGTGAGAAAAAAAAAAAACACACGCATTTTCCCGTTGACATACTTATTTACAGCTTCAACCCAATCCATTCATCATCCATGCTTAATTTGTTGGGAATTCTTTTTGGCCAATAATTTGTTGGGAATTTACAATGCTATTAGTAGATCTCAAGGTTTCTCAATAAAGTCCAAGATGGCAAGATTTCATCAAATTAATTCGTGGTTAGTTGTGCCATCAATGAAGATTATATATCCCCCACTTCTTAAGTTCAATTTGGCATGAAACCAATTGACAAACACCATCATGATCTGAAGAAAAAAAAGAAGGAAATAAGCCATTGACCAAATTCATATGTGAATAAATAGTACGAGACATTCTGAGAGAGGGAAGCTGTTGACCTTGTTTTCCTTTTCATGGGTACTCTATGAATCTATTGACAAGAAAAAGTAATGGCACAAAGAAAACCAATGAATTAGGATTAAGGAGTCAAAGAATGCCAAAGCCAATTACATTAAATAGAATGCCAAAGCTAGTTACACCAATGTGAACCCAAAAATGTGTTCAACCTAATGCAACACAAAAAGGCATAGAGCCTACTACAATTATTAAACTCACGAAAGGCATAAGGCCCACATAACAACATGAAGCCCACATAAAGGCAAAAGCCAACAAAATACAACACATACTTAGGAAACCCTAAGACAAAGAACACGAAAGGAATAAGGCCCACATAACAACATGAAGCCCACATAAGGGCAAAAACCAACAAAATACAACACATGCTTAGGAAACCCTAAGACAAAGAACACAAAAATGCTACACTACCCAAAACCCAGGAGTCGGGCCGCCACCAATGCAAGATCACAACCGACGAAGAGAAATCAGTAACCAAAGCTACAAACAGACGATGGTGATGGACAAGCTACCAAAACTACAAAGAGCACTACCATAATCCAAGCAATAAGTGACACATACACTTTAAAGCATCCCTAACTCCATAAGTGCCACTGATGATAAACGACGGAAGAGACACCCGTGTAGTCGAAGAGCAAATGATGGTGGTGGAGACCATAGGCCGAGACACAACCACCGATGATTGGTGGAGAATATGCATAGCAAAAACCTATAAACACACAAACATAAAAACAAAGCTGATGCCGTCGAAGTCACCACAGTCGTCACCTCTGCTACTGCTGCCGACAAGGGAGGAAGGTCATGTGGGGATTAGTTTTACAACAATTATAACAATTTTATATTAAAATTTACCAAACGGTTTTCACACTGCTTTTTATACTAACATCACTTTAAAAATATAGTTTACCAAGGTGTCAGGAGTTCAAAACTAAGACTACTGATCTGTAAGTGAAAGCTATTTTCCATTGAGATAGAACTCATTGGCTTAGTTAGGAATTTTTGGTTTCAAATTAAAAAACTTTGGGGAAATGATAGTAGGTGTCTTCTCAATATTGACTCATGATGCCATGCATATTCATTGAACACTTGTATTCCTATGAAGTACACAATTCATTGATTAGTCATGACTGATTATTTGTTTATAAAGTACTTAAAAATTTTAAATTACATTCTATATATAGCATATATATTCTTCCATTTTACTAACAGCCTAATATTTCTTTTCTTTAAGAAAACATGGATTTTTTAAAATCAAGTACATTCCAATATACCAACCAATGGTGATATTCAAATTTTCAAACACTGTTTAGGAAAGTTAATTATTAACGAATGCTGGATCCTACACTTGTACTTCAAAGTTGAATGGCATATAATATAATATTAATTACATGCTTACAATGAATAGTTTTAATACGGTTTTTTAGAAAGAAAAAAAAATCTTCCTGACTGCGTATGCTATCCTTTGAGTTGTTAAAATTATTTGGCAGTGTGATTAATTACAAACAAACAATTAGTCTGTTGATATATCAATGTTAGAGGAGGTCCTAAATTCGAATTCCTGCATCCCACCTCATTGATGAAAAAGAGATAATTGACTTGTTCAAATTATCTCTACAACTCACAAAATTGGCGTCTCCAATTGAAATCAAAGTCATTCAGATACTATTACATTTCACTCATGATAACCCCAACATTTTGGAAATAAACTTCGCAACATCATCATGACATGACATGAGCAGAGACATTAAGATTCCTCTTCTCCAAGATCGTGTCCATGAGGATCATAGAAATTGTTTCTACCTCCACCTGCTAGAAACATTTGTCAAGGCACACACGCAAGCCAACCCACATTGATTCTGCCTCATTGCAAGGCTAGATGAAAGAGTATTGGTATTTTCACCCCTTGTTTTATTTCCCCACTCAACCTTATTTTTAAAATTTTAAGAACAAATTTACTCCTTTGTAAAATGAATTCTAAGGACTTAGCAACAATTAAGTTGGAATATTAATCGAGATTAATCCAATGGCACAGACTTTCAAAATTTTATTACCCACCAATCACTGGATTTACCCATTTACCCCCCCAGTCCAACTATCTATCCAGCTCAAGTTCGTCTTGCTCTCTCTAAATCTCTCGTGTTGCACGCTTCAAGAAGTTTAATCAAAATTTTCTTTGTATGGTTGGTTAAGAAATAGGGAGATTCACTATTATGAAATAGACTTTAGAAACACACCCAAAGCCCATTTACAATATAACAAAAAGATTTTTAACTTCTTTTAAGTTACAAAACTGTAATTGATTTCTTAAAACAAACCAAACCCCAAAACCTCATAAAAAAGCCCATAACACTCAATAGGGCATCAAAGTAATTTAATAATCAAAATTAAATTCAATAGGGCAAGGTTTCATTTTTTGGGTTTTTTTGGGTTTGTTTATAGAAATTAAATGGTGTAGGGGTTATTTATAGTTTTAGTGCTAAGAATGGGTATATGACTAAATATCTCTATTAGGAAACCCATATGAAATAGGGAAAAGGTAAAAGAACCCAACCAAACTTTCCCTTTTCCTTAATATGAGAGAGAGAGAGAGAGAGAGAGAGAGAGAGAGAGAGAGAGAGAGAGAGATGGAGGAGAGATGCTTGTATGGGTCCGCTTGTAGGAGACGGTAGAACGGAGACTGTTTATCTTTCCGGGTTAGTAAGGATGCGGGTTGTTAAATGGGTTAATAAGATTTCATGAAATTGTCGCTCACTAGTTAACAGACCTCATAGCATAAAAGAGAATTTGCTTAAATTAATAATTAAAAAATATTTTAATAATAATAGTTGGCGGGAAGATAAGATTGTGTTTTTTCAAATTTATAGTGTGTGGGAAGATAAAGGTGGGTAGGAAAATAGGACAGGAGTGGAATAAGCAGCACTCTAGATGAAATTATATGAAACCTTTTTTTTTTCAAAATTATGTCTTCCCTTTTTTATTTTATTTTATTTTATTTTTACTCTAATTATATGTCTTCCTTTTTCGTTTTTGTTTTACTCTAATTATATGTCCTCCTTTGATTTATTTATTTTTATTATTATTTTGACTCATATTCATATATATAAGTATTTGTTTTATGTCTTATTTTGTTTATAATTTTCCATAACTTCTTTGGCCAAAAAATTGATAAAATCAAGATAAGACATTGAATTAATATTATTGTTATTAAAAGTTATACATAAGTTAGAGATGCATGGAACATCTCATGACTGTTGAATCACAAAAAAGAAAAAGAAAAAGTTAATATATTATACATAAAACAAGAATTTCAAACATTGAATTAATATTATTGCTATTATTATTAGTTATTGAGAGAAAATCGATAATTGTATTCATAAATTAGGCACAAGGGCCATCAGCCAAAAGGGTAAATATAAATACCTACTAAGGGGTAATACACATATGGAAGCATAGTAACCACGTAGGGTTAATCCAGATATAGGCCACAAAACGCCAAAAATTTTTTAACATAAAAGCAGCATGCATGAACAAATCAGGCGATGAACCTGCCCTTGGACTAACCTGGGCTATAGCCCAAGTGACTTTCTTTTCACCAGCCCACAATATCATACCCAGCCCACCCAAAAAGTAAAAAATAATGCTAAAAAGTAATTTTTGTAACCAACATGTGTCCATCCTGGCAATTCCCACTGGGTTCAATCAACAAACTACTACAACTTTTGTTTAAATATTTAACACACTCCCATATTTATTGCTTCAATATATTATTTTAATAACAATTTCCATTTATTATTATTATCAAATTTGTACCAATATCAATAATTTGACTACACTAATCCAAAACCATCTAAATTTAGTAGATTTGTACGTAAGGTAAATTTAGCCCACCTAATATTCAAATCCTGAGTCCGTCCCTAATCAATCAGGCATGAATTGGAGCGCCTAAATCTACCAATACAACTACAACTTTTAAACTCTCACAAGTACAAAATACAAGTAGAGACTAGAAAACAAACATACACCAAACTCATAAAGAGTTGTTTTAATTATTACAAAATAAGAAAACTACAAACAAACAACAACAATAAAACCAACAGAGTCACTACCACCGATGCATGGTCGCCTTAGAGACAGAGAACACAATTTGCAACCACTCACCCTACAACAAAAACCAACCAAAAAATCACATAAGCAAATCTTGGTGTTAAAAAAACAAAAATTCAAAATAGATATAGCCATATAGGCACAAATAACCTCCCCACAATTGAACCACAAATGCAATAGATGGGAAAGGGGAGAAATAAGTAGGGAGAGAAGGAGAGAGGGAGAGAGGGAGAGAGGACGAGGAGGAGAAGGTGTGGCCAACTCTTCCTTCCCCTTGGAACACACTGCGCAAAAGAAGGTTAAGAGAGAGAAGGGAGGCTTCAGTGCTCAATTAATTTTTCAGTTATTATATTTGAAAAATACTAATAGGCTGTTTTACTGCATATAGTTTTTGCAGTTGAGTTTAACATTAAAAAACAGTAATTCTTTTTTAATAGAAATGGATATATACAAATTTCAAAAAGGAATTAAGATTTGTTATCATTGTTCACAATCATACATAGGTGTTTAAAAAGGTGTTTTGTTCAACATCAATAGTTATGTGCCATTTTCTGTTAGATTAGCTCTATATAGTTGGGATCTGGATTTTTTATTTGGATTTTTTTGTTATGATCTGCTTGATTTTCATTCTCCACATGCCACTTCATTTAAATTTCATCCAAGGAATTTAAGAGTTGACACGTCACTAATTTTTTATTAAAAAAAAAAAAACAACAATTTGCTTAAAACATGAAATAAAAAGTAATAATAAAAAAACTAAAACCCTAAAGCAGGTACGTTCTGCAGCCTCTCTTCTTCTTCAACTTTGCCTCTTTCTGCCCAGTAACTTATTCAACCCCTTCGATTGTATATATTTTTTTCTTTTTCATATTAAGCTAATTCCCTAAAGTAGTTGTAAGATTGGATTATGACAATATTGGATGAAATTAATTAAGATAAGGGATGAAATTAGAGACTGTGAGGTGGTGTTTACATACAGATGGTCTCCCCTGCCGCCCTTCAGTGCTATCGGGCATGTGAATGTGCTTAGTGGCGTTCTTGTTACAAGGATGGTTGGATACCTCTGGTTATTATTATCTCTTGTATTATCTTTGTCTTTCAATGAAGTTTCACTTATCAACAACAACAAAAAACAAGATTTTGCAAAAATGGAAGATGATTCTTATGGAGCCTTGAAAAGAAGAAGAAGAAGGAGAAAAAGAAAAAGAAAAGGAAAGTTGCTGGCTTGACGTTGAACTCTTTAGGGTTAGTAATTATCGTTAATTGTTAGGTGTGATACAATTCTTTTTTGTTTTTTGTTTTCAATGTGACATGTCAACTTTTAAAAGTTTGAATGAAATTTAAATAAGGTGACATGTGAAAAATAAAAGTCAAGCAAATCATGATGGAGAAAATCCAAGTAGAGAATCCGGATTTGATTAGTAGTGAAAACAACACTTTATCTTTCAATAACTACCAGAATTGATTGATGTAGCGCATGTGGATAATCGATGTTAGGCATTTGTTCTAGATGAATTTTCAACTATAAGTATTGTTTATTAATTGATGTGGCATGTGGATGACCAATGCTAACATTTGCCCTAGATCAATATCTAGACAGTTGACTTAAAAGGAATGTATACTGATTTCTATATAATATTCTTGGCCTCCATGCGTGCTCCAAATTATTACCAAGTTTGGTTTTCATGTTAAAAATCCAGTATAAGCTACTTTAAAAGTCGATGAACTAATTGACACCCATATAAAAACTCAACTCTTTTTACACCCATGGTAATATGGTAGTACGGTACATCCCATGCTAGAGTTTCGAAGACAAATACTTAGATTAATTCTGTAGCATATTCTTCCATTTTCTAACAACCGAATATCTTATAATCGATTAATTTCTTTAAGAAAACATGGATTTTCAATAAAAATCATCACTTATTCTCAACAACAACAAAAAAGAAAAAAAAAAATCATGGACTTTTAATTTAAAAAAAATCAGCATTTAATAGAGTGAATTTTTAAAAATTCAAACCCTAAATAAGAAAGTTTATCCTCACAGAATGCTCCATCACACACTTGTACTTCAGAGTTGGAAGGCAAAATTAAGTTGATGTACATACATATTAATTCCAGGTTTACAATAATGAATATTTTAATATAATTTAGGAAATAATATTTGTTTTTGATACTACGTTACTCAAGTAACAACTAGTTCTTCACTGTGTCTGCATTAATCGCTGCGCTGTAAAAATCATATCTGCAAGTGCTTGATTTTTGGTTGATATTATCTGCATACAACTCACAACCAATTCAAAGTCCTTGTAATATCTAACGTAAATATTCCTTGTAATAAATCGCAGGATTTGTGCTTTCCACATATGGTGCTAAGCAAAACTAGGAAGAAGGGAAAAAGAGTGGACTTCAAAACTCTTCAACAGGATTTGTCAACTATTTTCTTTTTCAAATTATGTCTTTTAACAATTTTATTAACTAAAGGATATTTTAACGAATTTTAAATGTATACATATATGTTATACAAAAAATATTTTTTTTAATACTACGAAATGTATATTTTTAAACCCAAAAGGAGAGGAAAAGATATTAGGTTGTGACAGTTCGGTATAGTTTATGAACATTTTTTTTTTTTTGTCAGGGTTAATCATATATATTAGGGTTATTTATTTATTTTTTATTAATAGGAAAAAGAGGAATCGAAATTAAGATCTCTTCCAATACGGGGATGAGAAGTATCTCTGTACTAAGTGCTAGTTGGTACACATATTATAGGTTTAAATAGAAGTTATTTTCTCTTATGCATTAATTGTCACGTGCCATGTGAGTTACTTTCAAACTCTATGCATCTATTGATCGATGTGACACACGTGGACGACCATCGCTAATATTTGCCCACTTAATTTCACACCTAACTAGATGGATGTATATGAAATTGACTTTAGAAGGAAAGTCCACTGATTTTCTACAACAACATGCGTGGACTTTGTTTGTAATATTCTTGGTTTCCATGCATGGTGTAACTTATTACCAAGTATAGTGTCCCTGTTCAAATCCAGTATAAAGCTACTTAAAAAGTCGATGCACTGATTGCCACCTATATGAAAACTTAGTATAGAAGGTTGACAAGTATATCTGAATAAATTAGCCGGAATTGCATGGTACTTGCAAATTATGGTGAGAATGATATAATTATTGTGGGGGCAAGCTTGGCCATGAAGCCAAATCTCAGGAAAAGCCTACTCATCGCTTTAATCCTTTGCTATTATAGTGCATATTACAATAACAAAATGAGATTTCTTTCCAAATATGAACGGTAAGGCATTAACTCAAACCCTAAATAAAAAGGAGTTGATGTCCCCAAATCTTTTCATCAAACCCAAAATTTCTATGCAAGATGGCAGAAGAATCCGGAGTAGAACGTCTGAGCTCTACTTCTGAGGCTTCTAACATCTCAGCCGCCTCGGATGGCCCACCACCAACACAAAAAGATGGCCCTGAAAATCTTGACCAGAAAACGAAGATGAAATTGAAAGAGAAAATTGTCATCGATGATTCTGATGACGATGATACTCAACAACCCCGACAACAACCACCGCCACCACCAGTCGTCAGATCATCGTCGTCGCCATCACCAAGTTCTCGGCTCCGACTTGATCTGAAGCTTTGCAATGACAACTCTGCTCGTGGGTCAGGGTCGACGTCGAGGCTTGAACTCAGCCTGTTCAACACTTCGAACCCGGGTTCTTCCAACCCAGGCTCATCAAATCCTGTCTCAAGGTACTCTCAACCCAATGAGACCACAGATGAGAACCCACGTGGCAGTGATGAGAAAAGATCCCAACCTAGGGTTTTCACATGCAACTTTTGCAAGAGGGAGTTCTCTACTTCCCAAGCATTGGGAGGGCATCAAAACGCTCACAAACAAGAGCGCGCCTTGGCCAAAAGGCGGCAAGGAGGACTTGAAAATATGGGGGGTGTCTTGGGACATTCACCCTTTTCTTATTACAATCCATATTCAAGTTTCTCATCACCCTCTCTCTATGGATCTTTCAATAGATCTCTTGGGGTTAGGATGGATTCCATGATTCACAAGCCTTCTTATCCATGGTCCTCAACCCCCGGCTTCGGCCGGTTTGGCCATGGTTCTGGGGCATGGTCATCTAGGGCAGGAGGCCTCCTGAACTTCCAATCCACTATTGATAGGCTCAACCTGGAGGGCCTTCATGCTAATGCTCCCAGTGGAATATTAGGGCATCCAGGAACCAGCAGCGCTCCAAGGTTTGATCAGGAAATCAGTGCTGTTCGCAACTTTGGTGGTTCGAGTTCGAATTTTGGAATCAACAGGCCATTCCTTGGTGATCTTATCCGCCGCGAGCCTCCAACATCCGATACTGATGCTGCTGGCCTAGATCTGTCTCTTAAGCTTTAGATTTATCATTGTTTGCTGTTGTTGTTTTTTATTTTAATTCATGTAGTACACAGTGCGTGATTTGAGTTTGACTAGATCTTAGGTTTTTGTTGTTGTTTGTATTTCCATCCACAGATATTTTGTATTGTTATGAAAATGTTGAATAAAAATAGTCGATGTGTTTGTACATGCATTTGATTGGGTTTTAATTTTTTTTTCTTTTCCAAATTAATTCAACATCTGGCTTATAACCCTTCCTTGGTGTTTGATGTGTGTGCTATTTAGGAAGATGCAGGCATGATAAACTATGATTTGAATAGAGCATGGGTGTGTGTTTCAGTTTTGATTGCACTCAAATCGTCTTTATTGCAAAATTATTATGTTAGTATAAACCTCTCATAAACTTGATATTTCAAAATTAATTCAAACTAATGGCCTGGATTCATTTGACCACGGACAAATTTATGGCTTTCAATTAAAGCTGATCATTCCTTCATCAAAATTTTAATTACAAAAGATCATTCAGGCATGCATGGTTAGTTTGGGTTTCAAAGAGAGAGCGACACATAGTCGGGTGTATATTCTTTCGTGTATATCTCTCTCCACACGTGACTCATCATGTGAGGCGAGAGATAGACAAAAAGCGATATATTATGTCACAATAAGTTTTAGCTAAGTTTTGAGAGGATTGAACTTCCTTTTTTTTTTCCTTTGTTATGCTTCATTTTAAGGGGGGTAAGATATTAATGAAATATGAAGTAGTGGGTTTGCGAGACCTCTTTTCTTTGACCAATTAATTAACTTTCTTCCTTTTTCTCTAAATAAGGTTAATTAACCTTCTAAGAGAATTGAACTGACCGTGAAACGAACACGTGGCTAATGCATTGCATCTTGCATATGGAATAAGTTGTCCATGGCTAGCACTTTGTTGTTATTCCTTAATATCATTCTTTTATTTATTTATTTATGAACAATATGGTAACTTATTTAAAATCACATTTGAAATTAGGGATAATCCTAAATCAAAGCAAACAAGGTATTTAATCATCATCATCTCCATCCAAGAGGTCAATCAGATCCAAACTCTTTGAAATGCTCGAAGTCAACTCTTTGTGTTGAATCTATTCGCCATTCCCTGATTCTAGAGCAGAAAATAAAATAAAAATAAAAACGTCCAGATTCACAAAGAAATTTAAACATCAATTGGCGTAAATGGTAGTTTAAACTCAAAATGGAAAGTTGTTTCTCACTTAATGCTAACAACTCTAACTGAGTTGTGGCCAGAAATCTATCCCCTAATAGGAAATTTGCTCGCTCTTAATTAATTTACAACTAGCTGAGCTTCTTCCGCATATGTTTAATTTATTGTTTCACTTGTTTTTGTTTTTGTTTTTTTTCTACATAGCCTCAGCGGAATCAAACCAGATGTAATTCAATAAGTTGAAATTGGAAATTTATTTGGAGTGAGTTTCTTCAGTTAATAAATAACTTTGGGAATGAAAATTTAACTGGGCGTATCTGAGGAGCCTAAACATGTGATGATGGACTCGTCAACTTTGCCCATTTGTTATTGGGGTTTTTATTTTGTAGGCAAAAGACCCAATGCCTCATGGTGGACCGATGCTCCTTCCCTCTGGTGGTAGAAAAATATGTGCAATCGATTTTGGAAACATCAAAACATCAACGGGGCATTGCAGAAATTTTCTTTTTCAGTCAATTACGTGTTAGTTTAAGCAAAAAAATATACAAACGCGTTCAAGATTTATGAGAAAGAGATTATGGGAACATTTCTCCCATTAAGAGAAGGCTCATTTTCTGGAACATGACATGAGGCTGAATCTATTCTGGCATTCCTCTACTACCGACATCTGCAGCCTCAGATAAGTTGGTTTGGCATTATTCCAAGAAATATATTCCGTACGTTCTGGTTATATATTTGGGACTCCATAATGACCACCCAAAAGAGTATCTCTGACCATTATTAGCTTAAAATGGTCATCTTCAGGAACCATTTTTTTAATTAAGGGAGCATATAGCATGGCAACACAGTATACATAAAAGAAAAAAGAATTACACAACACAAGTGAATAATTATAAGGCTTTTTTGTAACATCCCGACTCAAATTAATTATTATTTAATTAATTTGTGAAATTTTTGTCCATCGGGGTAAGGTTAATATAGTCACTTTTTTATATGGAAGGCTTTTGGGGATTTGAGTGGCACGGTTGGGTAGAGCTAGTCGATACGAGTTCGTAAACACGTAGTTGGCCCAAATTGGAGTTTTTACAAAAAAATTACGGTCAACGGAAGTGCAGTGGCATAACTGTAATTTTTTCAAACTCGGATTTTTTTAAAAACAGGTCAGCCTTTTTTCTCTCTTCCCCCCCCCCCCCCCCCCCTCCCCCCCCCCCCTGCTTCTCTTTCCTGCCTCTCACGTCGTCGCGACAGCCGGATTTTCCGGCGTTGTCCGGCCACCAAGTCAGACGCCACGAGCTCCAAAATCTTCCTCTCCTCCTCCTCTACACAACCCACCCAATTTCTAGCCGTCAAGAGACTGGAACGAGGGCCACAATGTTTCCGGCAACCAAAATTGTTGAACCAGATATGGTGTCTGATCCTCCCAATGCGTTTTAGCTGTTTTGATGGTTGATTTCAATTGATTTAATGCCGTGCATGTGCTGATGGACTCATCAACTATGCCCATTTTTATTCGGCTTTTTATTGTGTGGACAAAAGACCCAATGCCTCATGGTGGACCGATGCCTCCTTCCTATGCCTATATGCCTCTGGTGGTACAAAAATATGTGCAATTGAACTTTTGTTTTTGTTTATGTTTTTTTTTTTTTTTGCAGGTAGCAATTAATCAGAGCTGAGTCATATAGATGTGTCGTTATAATAAAAATTTGGTATATATTACTATAATAGATTCTTGACTAGTAAAGTGGCATATGATATTTGTACCAATACTTAATACATAACACTTACTAGTACAAAGTTGAAAATGCTTCATTACGTTAAAGTAGCAAAAATAACCAAGATCTAATATGCTCTTACAAATAGGGAGCAAAATAAGACACAAACACAAATAGTCAATTTAAAGGAGATATTGAGTCAACAATATTCATAATTGCAAATCAACAATATTAAAAAAAATATAAATAAAAAACTAGCAGTTCTAATTATATGCTACTAGGAATGCTGGGTTTTCTATACGGATTGAGGAGGAGTCATTATTGTTGATTTATTTGCTTTTTGCAAATTTAGAAGCTTACGGCTGATTTTTATATTTGATGGCAAGTGGGAGGTGCTCTTTTCCCCTTGAAAGATTTTCCTCATTTTTGGGGGTTTTTTATGCTGAAGGTTTTTTTTTTTTTTTTCTTTCACAAAGGTCCAAGTTTGCACATCCTTTTGCTTTCTCCTCAGTGTATTATGTTGGTTGGTTAATGAATGAAACCCCTTTACCGATTAAAAAAAAAAACCCTTATTACTTTTTTATTTTTATGTGGTCAATCTCAGTTCATTCATGCCCCAAAGTTATGGGAAGGAAAAAAACTAGAGATTACAAGAGCCAAAAAGGCCAATACATAGGAACAAAGAACAACAAGCATATGGGAGTTCAAACTAAAATCACTACAGTCTAATAAAATGAATCTTCCCCATCATTAAGTCAAAATAAAATACAAAACAAAAGCAAACAAAGCCACACAGCAGCAAAGGGAACAGGGATCGCACCAACATAGCCACAAAAGAGGAGATACACTTCCCTCGCACAAATCAGCACAGTTGCACAAACAGACCCACCAATTTGCAGCCGAGAAACAAAGTTCCCGAAAGCACAAAAGTACATCGACACAAGAACATCCATCCAAGACTCACAATCTCCACGAAGACCTAATCTGCCTTTGTACCATAGAGAAAACAACAACCATTCAAACCATGGTATATCCCAAAAGACAGACCAAAACCAAGAGAGTGGAAGGTGGTGGTGCAAACACCAGACGAGGAGCCATAGCAAGAGCTCTATACATTTTCCAATAAATACGCTAAAATTCGCTTATAGAAGCGGTTGATGTAGCCCAATGGAGAGGCCAAATCTAGAATGAGGAGAAGGAAAGAAAAGGAGGGGATGTAGAGGAGGAAGTAAATCTATTTGTATGGGGTGTTTGGCGGCGAACGGGAGACACAAACTCAAACAGCCACCACTAGTGAGGAGCCACCAACTCTGAAAGGTTTTCCGCGTAGAAAATTAGAATTTACCTTCAAATCCAATTATCTACTTCTAAATTCATAGTTAATTCCATATTTTAGTTTCATGCACAGTAGTTAAGACAACTCTATGACGAATGATGCATTGAGATATAAGGAATAGAGAATGGAGAGGCCAAATCCAGAATGAGGATAAGGAAAGAAGATAAGGGGATGTAGAAGAGGAAGTAAATCTGTTTGTAGGGGGTGTTTGGTGGCGAACGGGGGACACAAACTCAGACAGCCACCACTAGTGAGGAGCCACCAACTCCTAAAGGTTTTCCGTGTAGTAAATTAGAATTTACCTTAAAATCCAATTATCTACTTCTAAATTCACAGTTAATTCCATATTTTAGTTTCATACACAATAGTTAAGACAAAGAT
Organism: Prunus dulcis; assembly: GCF_902201215.1. Lineage (NCBI taxonomy): Eukaryota > Viridiplantae > Streptophyta > Magnoliopsida > Rosales > Rosaceae > Prunus > Prunus dulcis. Next base: position 5,126,945 of record NC_047651.1, read on the forward strand.
CGAACGATTACCCTACAAGTAACAATGTCGGAATCCACCAGAGAAATTGAGTAAACCTCAAATATATTGATTGAAAATAAGATGAATAATATTTAGGATGCTCCAACACACTCCTTTTATACAAGAGAAACCCTAGACTTGCTTGGAAAACTAATGAGAAACCCTAGACTTACTAAGAAAGCTAATTAGAAAACAAAAAGGAAAATAATAAAAGTTTCCCAAAATATTCTAAAAACTTTAAACGCTGAAAAGTCAAAGTAAACGATAGAATTTGACTAAAATAGCTCATACATCAGAGCACAGCAGGGAGTTATATTTCTCACGTCGTTCTCTTTGAAATGATAGGTCATGGGCCTGATTCTAAGCTTGGGGGCCTATACTTGCACAAATTGGGCTTTGCTGGAGCGACGACTTGCATGCCTGTCTAGCTGTTCCTTCATCAACTAGGCCATATGTTCTACATCAGTCCCTTCCACATCGGAAGAACTCGAACCCGAGTTATCTTCAGGATAGAGATGATCATCTTCATGGAATGCATGTAGGTCAGCAACATAAGCATTGTCGTTGATCTTCTTTAGAATCTTGTAGGGACCATATTTGCGGGGCTATAACTTACGATAAGTACCCTTTAGAAACCTCTCCTTCTTTAGATAGACCATGACGAAGTCGCCTTTATTGAACATCTTGACTCGTCTATGTTTGTTTGCGGCTTCTTTGTATTTAGCATTGGTTTTCTACAACATCTACTTGACCTCATTCTTCACGGCCTGGACGTTTTCTGCTATATGCTTAGCTGCGGGACTTACACCATGATAGGACCCGATCCCAATTCCACTTTGGAATCCGAACCAAGCCATGTGCTTGTCCGACATCTGACAACTGTCGGGCACAAATGACCATTTTACCCCTCCTGCTATAGTTAATAGGAAAACTTTCTTTGGACTTCTGCCGAAAATTCGGCAGAGTCTCCCCTGTATTTTGACCAAACCCAAATTTTTCCACATGTCAAACAATCAAATAAATCCACACCAACTGCCAGAATAGGATAACCAAGTATTCACCAACTCCAGTTTTCCACTAAAACTAGATATCAGAGCATTTTCTAAAGTTTACAGGGTTTCAAGGATTTTTCCACAAAACTGTACCTTACTTGGTGGCGCGGAAGCTAGGAATAGCCCGGTGGTGGATCCTGCGCACTTCCACGGCCTGGGGGCGAAAAACATTTTGAAAATGTGAGTGGACAAAAATAATGTTCTTGAAAACAATTTATAACCATAATAACCCCCATTTAAAAATAAGTAAGGATATAAATCGATGATTTGTCTATATTTCCAATACAAGGTATTCAAATAAGCATGTAAAAACATACTGATGAATATACTCGTATAACTGAACAAATATATAAAGATATAAATGCGCGAATATCAAAGAAACTGGTATAAAATAACTGAAAGTCATAATTGGATAAAAAAAAGCTCAAAATCCTTTAAAACTACCACCTATTTGTACCCCTGTCATATCCGTCAATTCCCTGGCAGGTCTCGGGCGGCACGCAGTCTACCCGAGCAGCAAACTGGCGAAATCAGGGGACTATGGTCAGCCCGATCCGCCGGCAGGTCTCGACACCAAGTCGACTCGAGCCGCTCTGGCAAGATACAGGGGACCGTAGTCAGCCTGATCCGCAATCCTGGCAGGACTCGGGGTCACAGAGTCAGCCGAGCGGCAATCCTGGCAGGTCTCGGGACACCAAGTCTGCCGAGCCGCAAATCCTGGCACTCACAGTCCGAGTGTCCCCGAAACTCGTGAGGCAAAGTCAAGTGCACTGACATAACTGAAATCAGACCAGATGTCCGTAGACATCGGTCCAACTGTGGGTAATCACCAAACAAAGGGTGGGTACATGGTGGTTCTAATATAAACTATTTTTAGAAAAATCTATTAACTCACTGCCTTTTTGTGAAACTGAAATTTAACTGCTATCTCCTCTGATAGAGTTCTCAAACTCTGCTTTTTATATTACTGGAACTTCAGTAACTAAACAACACGTAAACCAAAGCCTTTTACAGCACAATTCACGCTCGAAATAAGCAGTTCATAAAACTTATTCAAGATCAAATAATGAATTAACCCATATAAACTTATTTATAAAAGCTTGTTTGTATAAAATCATTAGAAAATCATTTAGGTAAACTTATTTATATAAATCATTTATATAACTCATTTACATAAAATCATTTATAAAAGAAAGTCCACTCACTGCTGGTCCGAGCTAGCTGGACCCTTCGAAGGTCCCTCCTGTGGGTCGACTGGACCTCTGGTGCATGATTATCCATAATAATAAATTAATAAACTGCTGAATAAAGAATTAAAATAAACACCCTGCCCCCGGCTCCTAGAAATACGTGCACTCTTTTTGAGGTTACTCCTATGCCCACATTAACCTTTCGGACAATTAAAATGGTCGTGGAAGACCCGGTGCTTAACTAAGCGATAAGCTGCTAGATCAGTCGATCCGGGACCCGTGGGGTCCACGATCTCCGATGGTCAATCTGGGTTTCTCTGAAGGTTCCTCATAGAGAAGGAACCATGTTCCGCTAGTTTGGTCCGAAACTGACGGTCGGATTGGCCAAAATCGCGTTATCGCTTAAAATCTAAACCCTAGCCCCAGGGTTCGCGATTTCGAAGTACGTGACTCCGATTCGCAATCCGTCGAATCTCACACGATCCTGGAATCATGTAGTACGACGTATCCAGAATTGAGTGATATCCAACGATTTGACGACACTGCACCCAAGGATCGCGCAATATGGAAAATCCGTTCGGGGCTCAAACGGACTCCGAATCGAGATCCGCAAAATCTTACGCGCTCATGACGACACGAGGATCACAAAACTACACAGAGTCACTTCACCACCCTCGCCCACGCGCCGCCACACGCGCGGGCAGATTGGATGTCCAAAGCTATTTCGGGTTGTCGGAAAATCTCGGAACCAAGACTCTAAACTCCTATCCTAGGTAAAAAACCCTATTTGGAGTCACTTTTGTTCCTGGACATACCCTAAAAAGTGACCAGAAACGGCCGATCACGGCGGCCGAAGTTTCTGCTGATTTTCAAGTCGAAAATCGAACGTTCTAGAGCTAAAATCGATCGAAACTCATACATCCATCAGTTAGAACACGAAAAATAGTTGAGAAACCATACCTTACTCGATCGATTTGGTGGAGAATTGAAGGAGAACAAAGGAGATGAGGTTTAAACTGAAATCCGACGAAAAGCTCCAGATTTCGGCCAGTTCCCGGCATCCCTAGGTCGGCGAAGGGTCGAGGAACAACGGCGAGGATGTCACGGTCCCGACGGTACCCACGGCGGAGATCAAGCCGGCCTGTGGTGGCCGGGATGTCGCTGAGAAGAGGCGGAGGTCGGGGGAGAGTCGCGTGCGGGGGATAGAGAGAGAGAGAGAAAGGAGAGGAGAGAGAAACTGACGGGGGAGGAGAGAGAGAAGAGATAAAAATCTGACTTTTTCCTAAATTACCGTTTTGCCCATATTTTCTTCATTACAACTCCGATTCGAGTCTACTCCGTGTCTACGGACTCGTTTCGCCGTGCTCTACGAAACGGCGTAAGCGGAATTGCCAAATTCTTTCCCGATCAAAAAGTCAACCTTTTTCCTATTAAATAATGCGAGGGCAAAATTGTCTTTTTGCTAGAAGATATTAATCCTACTTTTTCGATATTTTGTTTTGGGTTATTACACACCATGGGCCTTGAGTAGCTTCATAAATCAATCATATGGTTAGGAAGTGAACTGTAAACCAAAGCAAAATGTGATTTTCCTGTGGCATTGTGAACATTGCTGTTATAAGCAAACTTCATCTGAGGCAGTGCATCATCCCACTGTTTAAGTTTGTCTCCACAGATGCTAAGGATCATGTTACCCAAAGTTCTGTTAGTAACTTCTGTTTGGCCATCAATTTAAGGATATGTGGTAGTGCTACGATTAAGGGCGGTTCCAAATATCTTCCATAAAGTAACCTAAAAGTGACTAAGGAACATAGTGTCACGATAAGAGGTGATGGATTTGGGCACGCCATGCAAATGAACAACTTACTTGAAAAACAATTTGGCTATGCTAGCAGCATCATTCGTCTTCTTGCACGGGATGGAGTGTGCCATCCTGGAGAACCTGTCAACAAAAACAAAAACAGAATCTACTCCCCTTTGTTTACGGAGGAGTCCCAACACGAAGTCCATGGAAAGGTTCTATCAAATATCATTAGGTACATGCAAAGACATGTAATAAGACTGACCCTTAGACACCTGACAAGTATAACACTTTTGCACGATCTTTCCCTTGTCCTTTCAGTTATAACCAATAATATCCCTCCTCCATGCCAGCAATTGTTTTGTCTCTTCCCAAGTGTCCACTCAAGGCGCCTCCATGTAAATCTCGAATTAGCTTCTCCCTCAAGGATGTATCAGGCATACAGAGTTTGTTGCCCTTAAACAAATAACCATCAGTGAGGTGAAAATCTATAACAGGTTGGTTGCGAACACACTTAGACCAAATCTCCTTAAAGTTTTCATCTGCTTCATACAACTCCTTGAAGAACTCGAATCCCACAACCTCTTGAGCCATGGTAACTAGCATGTTTGCTCTTCGACTCAAAGCATTTGCTAGACGATTAAGGGTACCTGATTTATGTTTAATCACAAAAGGGAATTTCTGTAGGAAGGTACTCCACCTTATATGCATCTTGCTCATAGATTTTTACTATTGAGGAACCTCAGAGCCTGATGATCTGCTTAGAGCACAAATTCTCGTTGCACCAAGTAGTGCTCCCACTATTTCAAAGTACAAACTATTGCATAAAATTCTTGCTCGTAAGTACTCCGTTTTTGGGGAGCTTCACTACGTTTCTCACTAAAAACTGCACCTACTCCCACCGTACTTGCATCACATTCTACCTCGAATATCTTCTCAAAGTTAAGAAGGGCTAGGACCGGGGCAGTGCACAGCTTGGGCTTAATGAGGTCGAAACTCTTCTTTTGCGCGTCACCCCACTGAAACTTTCCTTACTTCAAACACTCAGTGATGAGTGCAGTAATGGTGCTAAAATCACGAATAAATTCGATAAAAACAAGCCAACCCACGAAAGCTTCTCAACTCACTTACTGTTCTCGGGGTAGGTCAGTCACTAATAGCTCTCACCTTTTCATCATCCGCCCGAATGCCATCCTTGCCAATAACATAACCTAGAAAAAGTAATTTATTGGTGCAAAAATTACACTTTTTCAGGTTGAAGAAAAGTTTGTTTCCTCCAAAACTCGAAGGACTTGTTTCAAATATTCCAAATGCTCTTCCTTGGTTCGACTGTAAATTAAAATATCATCAAAATACACCACAAAGAAAGAACCAATAAAAGGACGAAGAACCTGGTTTATAAGGAGCATAAAAGTGCTTGGCGCATTTGATAAACCAAAAGGCATCACCATCCACTCGTACAAGCCATTCTTGCTTTTGAACGCAGTTTTCCACTCATCACCCGACTTGATTCGAATACGACGGTAACCACTTCGAAGGTCTATCTTCGAAAACACCTTAGAACCTTTCAACACATCCAGCATGTCCTCCAGCCGTGGTATTGAAAATATGTATTTAATAGTAATTTTGTTGATCGCCCTACTATCGACACACATATGCCATGTATTGTCTTTCTTGGGCACCAGCAATACTGGGAATGCACAAGGACTCATGCTCTCACGGATAAACCCTTTTTGTAGCAACTCTTCTATCTTATTTCGTAGAATGTCATTCTCCTTGGGACTCATGCAGTAATTGGGGAGACTTGCTCCAGGCACCAAATCAATTTGATGTTGGATATCCCTCATGGGAGGCAATTGGTTGGGTAGGTCATCAACAATTAACTCCTTGAATCCCTATAAAATTTTATGCACTTCTTTTGGGATTTCAGCCTTTTCAAGTACGATAGCTAACAACCATTTCATCATCACAGGATAATTTTTTTTTTTTTTGCATCTTTAATGGCTTCTAAACAGTGTAACGACCCAAACCTAAAATTCATATTTAGTTAGTAATTTATTATGAGGAAAGACAATTTTGCCCTTGGAATAATTTATTAGCAAAAAGTTGACTTTTTGACCGAAAAGGAATTTGACAATTCAACAGACATCGTTGCATAGAGCACGACGAAATGAATTCATAGACACGTAGTGGGCTCGAATCGGAGTTGTAACAAGAGAGATATGGTCAAAAGAAACTCAGTGGCACAATCGTAATTATTTCGAAATGAAATTTTTATAAAAATCAAAATTCTCTCTCTCTCTCTCTCTCTCTCTCTCTCTCTCTCTCTCTCTCTCTCTCTCTCCCCCCTGTGAACAGACACTCTCCCCCATTTTTTTCTTCTCTCACGACAGCACCTTCACTCATCCACCATCGCCACCACACACCTCCAAACTGAGAGGCACCGGTTCTGTTGGAACCACCACACTTCCTTCTTTCCGTTCCAACCCACCGCCACCTCGATCCACCGCTGCCATCGCCAAAAATAGCCACGAAATGAAGCTGGTTTGACAGTTTTTCAACAAACTTCAACCCGCTCATTCTCCTTCAATTCTTCTCCAAATTTGTCAAGTAAGGTATGAATTTCTACCTATTTTCCATGCTCTAGCTGATTGTTGGGTAGGTTTGAATCGATTTTGACCGTAGATAGCTCGGTTTTCAAATTAGAATTCGGCCAATTTTTGGGCTTCGTGTTCGGCCACTTCCGGTCCGTTTCTGGGGTAGGTCCAAGAACAAAAGTGGTTCCAAATATGGTGTTATACCTAGGGTAGGAGTTTGGAGCCGTGGTTTTGAGTTTTTTCGGCGATGTGTAATCGCTTTGGACACCCATCGCTGCCGGCGCGTGGTCGAGGGTAGTGCAGTGGCACTGAGTCTTGATGTGATCCTTAGGTTGTCACGAGCGCGTAGGAATTCGCGGATCTCAATTTGGATGCCGTTTTAGCCTCGAATGGATTTTCCATATTGTGCGATTTTCGGGTTCAATACTGTTGAGCCGTTGGATCGTACTCAATTTCAGATATGTTACTCTAGATAATTCCAGGATCGTGTAGGATTCAGCGGATTGTCAATCGGAGTCCCGGATACTCCGAAATCGAGAACCCTAGGGCTAGGGCTTAGAAATTTTTGCGATTACACGATCGTGGTCAATCCGATCGTCCGATTCTGACCAGACTTGCAGGACATGGGTATTTAAATGTGAGAAACCTATAGGAACTCCCAAATTGGCAATTGGAGGTCGTGGACCCGACGAGGTTCCGTATTGACCAATATGGCAATTTATCACTTAGTGAGTCTCGGGTCTTGTAAGACAGTGCTAACCATCCGAATTGCTTAAGTGGGCATAAGAATGATTTTAAAGCTAGTGCACGCACTTCTAAGAGCCGGGGTCAGGGTTTTTATTAAATACTTATACCGAGCAATTTTATTAATTAAATATTCATGGTGGTTTAATCAGGCACCCGGGGCCAGGCAGACCCGCATGATGGACCTTCAGGAGGTCTAACTAGCTCGGACCAGGAGTGAGTGGACTTTTATTTTATAAGTGATTTTATGCAAATAAATTCTATTATTTGATCTTAAATAAGTTTTATTGATTGTGGTTTTCCTAGCATGTTTTGTTGAAGTTAAATATCTTTATTTATATGTTGCCTAGTTAAAATGCTAAAAAGATATGGAAAGTAAAGCTTGATATATATATATATCAGATAAATGGCAGCAGAGTGCTAGATTTAACAAAAATTCAGTTATTCATCAGACCTTTCAGAAATTTTATATTTTCTTAAGCCACCTTAGGTACCCAGTTATCGAAACAGGTTGCCTTCAGTATATGTTACCTTCAGATAGGATGATGTCCAGGGACATCCAGGTTGCCTTCAGTTTTGTCAGCGCGCTTGACATTTGCCTCACGAGTTTCGGGGACGCCGGGACCGTGGGAGCCAAGAATGCGGATAAGGCTGACTACGGTCCCCTGAATCCTGCCAGTTTGCCACTCGGGTTGACTTTGTATCATCGAGACCTGCCAGGGGAATTGACGGATATCAGGAATTGACGGATTATCGGGAATTGACGAATATCAGGAATTGACGGAATTAAAGAAGTAAACCTAGGTGGTAGTTTTAAATTGATTTCAATGCTTTTAAGAGAGTTTTATTGACCTTGAATATGATTGGCATATACGTATATAAATATGTGGATGCATTGATTTTAGTACAAATATAATGAATAGGAAAATTCAGTTTTTCATAACTGTTTTTACAGTGGGGTTAGTATGGTCATATGCTATTTTTCTAACCTTTGTTTTGGGTCCACTCACCTTTTTTGTTGTTTTGCACCCCCAGGCAGTAGACGTGCACAGGAATCCACCACCGGGCCGTTTCCCATCTTCTGTGCCTTTCCTTTGATGTAGAAGTTTTGTTTTGTAAAAGGATTAACTCCTTTGTAAATTCTTTGTAGTTCCTCTGATATTTTGCCCTAGACTGAGATTTGAACTGTTGGAATGTATATATATACTTGTTTTGGCAGGTGTAAATGATTGGTATTGAGCCAGTTACAAGGGAAGCTCTGCCAGTTTTTCGGTAGAAGTCAACCTTATTATTTTATCATGTTTTGTATAGAAGGGCAAATAGGACATTTGTGCCCGACATTCGCCAGGTGTCGGACACGCACAAGGTCCGGCTCGGATTCCAAAGCGGAATTTGGATCGGGTCCTGTCAAACAGTCTCGTTCATTGCTAGCTATGATGAGAAAACTGGAATTTGCTGCTGGTTTCTCAGGTTTGCCAGAGTCGTTCACGGGAGCCATAGCAATTTTATGAGAGCCCTATTTAAAAACATACATGTTATCACGTCCTCTATGAGTGGCATCTGTATCAAACTGCCAAGGTCTACCCAACAAAATGTGACTAATAACCATATCAATAATATCACAAAGAACCTCGGACTTGTAAGGCCATCTCCAACCCAAGGACCTAAACACAAAATATCCCAAAATATTGCCCCAAACCTCTCCTAACCCAAGAAAATGAATGGGCCCAAATTTGGAAAAACCCAAATTTGACCCAAATACCAGACCATTTATTGCATAGACCCAAGTTCTTTTGTCGAGCCCACCTTCATATCAAACAACCCCCATGTGGAAAGATTCCTCTGTGGGCCCCACCTTCTTTTTTGCTGCTGCTTTTTTGTCTTCCACATGCGCCACGTGTCGATGCCCTATTGAGTGACATTTGAAATTATTGCTACTTGATTTTTTTTAATTTTTTTTATATTGGATTAAATCTAAGCTATATTAACGGCAAAAAAAAAAAAGAAGAAAGATCCAATAGCTGAAATTTAAATCCAACGGTGAAAATAATATTTTAAATTAATCTAGATCAAGTCCAACCCCAAAACTCACTCCAAACTCTATAAATACCCATCCATTTATCAAATAATCTACCAAAAATATTTTATCTATTTCTCAGTTTATTTTTCCTTTGTTAGTCTCATCAATCTCCTTTCATTCTTGTTGAAGATGTCCACAAATCTCCTTTCATTCTTGTTGAAAATGTCCACAAAATCTCAAAGAGGTGTGAATTGGAGGCCCGAAGAAGATGAGGCGTTGTGCAAAGGGTGGGTTTCTATCAGTGAAGAAGAGGCTATTGGCACCAATCAAGAAAGCGACACATTTTGGAAGCGTGTAAATCAAAAGTTTTTGAAAAATGATCCAGGCATTAGTGGACCCGAGCAATGAACATGTCAAGCCATTGCTTATCGGTTCAAGACTATCAAGCAACAGTGTTCTCTTTGGAAGGCATGCTTGACTAAGGCCAATACGAACCCATGAAGTGGCTCAAATTTACGTGATGTGGTAAGTAACCATTCTTATTAAAGCTTTAAAATTTATATTTGTAATTTTATTCAACTCCAAACTTAAATTGATTTTTTCATGCGTAGGACGTGTATGTGAAAACATTATTTCTTAATGATAATAAGCCTCCAAATAGGCCTTCCAAGTTGTACCATGCTTGGAAAATCTTAAAAGATTGCCCAAAGTGGAACGATATAAATGAGCCTCCCACACAACGTTCTTCTGGAGTTAGTGCAAGTATGGTGAATTTGGATAACGATGCAGACGAAATCACCATGCCTAGTCCAAGGCCTGAGGGGCGAAATAAACAAAAGGCTGCAAAAAAAAAAAGAAAAAAAGAAAAAAAAAGGGAAGATGGCTGACCCTTCTCAACAAAAAAAGGATAAGTACTTGGAAACGTTGGTGGAGCAAGGTATTGCTTTCGAGGAGGATAAGAGACGAAAGCTCAACATATTGCGCATGTTTGCCCAAGATCAAGCTGATGCTTATGCGTATCAAAAGCAACAAGATAAGGAAGCCCAAGAACAAAAAATAATGTCCATGGACGTGTCCAAATTTACTCCAAGAAAGGACTATTGGGGGGATAAACAAGATGAAATTATGCAAGAACATGCAAAGGGTCAACAGTCTACCATTAATCCTAAAGACAACTCAGGGGACTATTATCCAAGCCCCCACAATGGTGGTTATTAGTTCATTCCTATTGGGTTTCATGTATGGTGAATTTGAAGTATTGTGTGTTTTCTTTTAGAATTATGTTGTGTGTTTTCTTTTGAAATAAAATTATATTTGTGGAATTTTAATTTTTTTAAGTCAAATTGTTCAAAAAATTTAATTATGAAGTTATATAAAAAGATTGAATGAAGAAAAGTTATCCATAAAAAATAAAAAAATAATTAAAAAAAAAGACTTAAACCATTCTTAAACAGTTTAATAAAGTTGTGGACTTAAAATTTGAGTCTGGAGGGTTGGGAGAAAAAATAATTTGAGTCCGGGCAAAATCCAAATAGTCACTTTTTGGAGGGGGGAAATTTGGGTTTAGTCCCTCATGGGTTGGAGAAGGCCTAATGCTTACCAATGGACAGCGGTGCCTTGCAAATTTCCGTCACCTAAACTGAAGGGCCTCTCTTCACCCATCTCAATGAATAAGGTGATTCATGCTTCTCTGTTGGCAACTTTAAATACTCCACGACTTTTTTGGATATGAGATTCTCGCAGTTGCCACCATCGATAATTAAATTGCACACCTTGTTATTGACGGTACAAAGAGATTGAAAGATCTTATGTCGCTACCCTTCCTCTTGTCTTGGTGCGTGTAACACCCGCTGTAAGACTAGGTTAATTAATTCATTGCCTTCCTCATAGGTAAAATCAGCTCATTCGTACTCTTCATCAGCATCATGATCCTCATTGTCACCCTCATTCGCTTTAGCCAAGTTAACTTGCCGACGATTGGGACAATCGTTGGATTTGTGGCCCGGTTTGCCGCAATGATAACAGTGATCTCCATAAGGTTTTGTGTAAGAATTCGGTCTCTGAGAAAGACCCTTATCCCCAGTGCAGCTACTGCCTTATGTTGCTCCCTTTGTGTCCTGCCATTTGTTAGTATTATTATTCCTAGGAGCCTGTGCAACTTCTTTACCTTTGTCTTTTGCATGGGTAGGTGAATCGGTAGATTTCTTTTGAAAATTGCCAGAGCTTGATCGTCTCTCGTTCTCAATAAGCTCTACCTTTAGGGCCATGCTATTGGCCTCTTATAAGGTCAAGAAAGTCTGCAACCCAATTGGATCTTGGATGTAAAGTTTAAGCCCATTCATGTACCTTGCCACTTGTTGACTATTGGTTTCTTCTGTGCTCTTATGTTCTACAAGGCGCAAAAATTCAAATGTATACTCTACCACCGTCCTATGGCCTTGGATGCAATTGTGGTAAATGCGGTACAAATATTGCTCAAAGTCTACCGGGAGGAATCTATCCATTATTAATTGCTTCATCGGTGGCCAAGTTCGCACATAAGCTTTGCCTTCCTTTGGTGCGTCTTCTGTAATTGATCCCACCATACTACAACACTTCATTTGAGACAAAAAGTTGTTAGCTTCACCATCTTCGCCTCAGGAACCTTCATAAGTTCAAAGAACCTTTCCACTTCAACAAGCCAGTCCAAGAAATCTTCAACTTGTAAGTGCCCATTGAAAAATGAAATTTCAGTCTTCATGTGGTAGTCTTCTTGGCGTTGGTTATTGGGTTGGGCATGATCGTCATGAATTTCTTCCTCTGACTCCGCATCACTATCTTCTTATCACGGGCGCCGTAGGGGATGTCGTTCGTTATGCCGGTCTTCTCCTCTGTCTTCGTTTGGCCGTGCTTGGTTTCCCAAGGTCAAGATCATCTGACATAGACCCTTGATTGCTGTATTGAATTCATCACGAGTGATTGGTTCCCCATCTCCATGGGTCCTATCTTCTTCGTCTAGACGAGCCATTGGAGGCACTTCGAGTCAAGCAAAGACCTATTCTAATACCAACTGGCACAGCGAGATATAAGGGATAGGGAGATCGAATGATAACCTTACAAGTAACAATGTAGGAATCCGCGAACAAACTGGAATCCACCATAGAAATTGAGTAAACCACAAATATATTGATTGAAAATAAGATGAATAATATTTAGGATGCTCCAACGCAGTCCTTTTATACAAGAGAAACCCTAGACTTGCTTGGAAAGCTAATGAGAAACCCTAGGGCTCGTTTGGTACAAGGGATTGGCTTGGACTGGATTGGCCAAACTTTAATCCCATGTTTGTTTCCCATGGTTCTAATCTTAAATGGGATTAACGAATACTGGGCCCACCAAAAACACCTCCTTAGGTGTTCTTATGGAAACCTGTGTGGAAAGGGCGGACAAATTGTCCCGAACCCTTCGCTAGTGACATTGCATCGCAGTGCCCTCTCCCTCAACAAGCAATGTCGCCTACAACCAACCGCAAAAAACAACCAAGAGCCAGCAGACCCACCCACTACCACTGCTTTCTCTCTCCTCCAGTCGCAACACAGATTCACCATATCCACCATGGCCACTGCATCATCGTCCCAAGCCATAACCAGTTCAAAATTCAGAGGAAAAAAAAAACCGCACAAACCCACTGCATCAACGTCCTAATCTTCCCCCACCCCCATCAACGTCCTAATCTTCCCCCACCCCCAGCAACATTGATGTTCCCCTTTCACTTAACTTGTCTTCTCTATCCTTATGCACATCCCAAAAAAAATAAAAATAAAATAAAATTACAAAAAAAAAGAACATAAATGGTTTCAATTTTGGCTAAGAAAGGAAAGAAACATGAGTTTTTTGGTGTTTGGGGAAGGGATGTTGTGAGATGATGCCGAATTGGCTTGGTTCTTTTCTTTTTTTTTTTTGTCTAAAAAATTTCAAAGAGAAAAAGCGGAGAAGGAGAAGAAATAATAGAAGAGGAAGAAGAGAAAATTTAAAAAAATAAAAATAAAGAGAAAAGTAGACAGAAGAAGAGGAGAGAGATAGAGAAGAAGAAGATGAAATAGATGCAGAGAATAAGAAGATGCAGAGAGAAAGAAGAAGAAAGAGAATCAGAGAGAAAGATGAGGAAGAAGAGGAAAAAGAGAGAGATGAAAAGTCAAAAAAATATTTTTAAAACTTACTTTTCACCCAAAAAAAATAAATAAATAAATATATATATATAAATTTAGTCCTAATCCAATCAAACATACACCAAACGTTGTATAAGTTTAGGGACAGGCCAAGCCAATCCAAGACTGTCCCAATATTTAATCCAGTCCTTAACAGTCCGCCATATCAAACGACCCCTAGACCTACTAAGAAAGCTAATTAGAAAATAAAAAGGGAAATAATAAAAGTTTGCCAAAATATTCTAAAAACTTTGAACGCTGAAAAATCAAATAAATGATAAAATGTGGCTAAAATAACCCATACATCACAGCAAAGCAGTGTGTTGTATATCTCACGCCATTCTCTTAGAAACAATAGGTCATGGGCCCGATTCTGAGCTCGGGGCCCATACTTGCACAAATTGGGCTTTGCTGGCACGACGACGTGCGTGCTTGTCCAGCTGTTCCTTGATAAACTCGGCCATATGTTCTACATCAATGAAGCATAATATTAAAGTCAAAAGCAAGTCATGGCATGTTTACTAATCCGTAAGCGGATTAGGAGGAATTGAATTGAGGAAGAGTTGGATTGAAGAGAATTAGATTCCGAATTCCTATTGAAATTGTTTACTAAACCAAATGGATATAGGAGAGTTAGATTCCGAATTCCTATTATTGTTTGCTAAACAATATGAAATTGGGGTAGGAGTGGTACTAATTACTAAAATGTCCTCATTGTTGGGTTAATGTATATGGCAAATTTGGAATTTTCAAAAATTGTCTGAGGATATAATGGGTAAAAAAAAAATGAATTCCTAATGGGTTAGTTCTCTAGGAATTAAAATACCACTTCCCACTCAAGAATTAAATTCCTCCAAAATCAAGAATTCAATTCCTAATTTTGTGTGTGCCCTATTTACTTTTTAATTCCTATATGTGAAGTAAACACAGGAATCCTCCAAAATTGGAATCAATTCATGATTCGAATTCCAATCCTGATTAGTAAACACACAATCAATGCAATATCAATCAATTAAGCCCTGAATATAAGCAAAAGTTAGAACCTACTCATAATCCTTAATAAAAAGAATAGTTATTTGGTAGGATCACAAGGGAAGTGAAACCTATTGGCAAATGAAAGTTTCATGAAAATCCGTACGGAATTCAATCAAAGTATATGTGGAATTTATGAAAATCAAATAAAATTCATAGATTCCTAACTACGTATACTTTAAAAATCCATTAAAATATTTTAATAATACAAGAGATACTCTAAATTACAAGAGAGAGGGGGTTTTTGTCACGACCCGATTCGAGAATAAGGTATATTCCCGAATCAAGGTGTGAGTCATATCATAGTCATAAGAATAAAATCCTACAACTATGATATGTTGAGAAATAAAGCCATAAATAAAACAAATTTACTTAACAACATAGAATCAGAGTCGCATCAGCTCGTAGTTAAATACACACTAAAATATTTATCGAACGATTGACTACTTACAAATATTAATTACACAAATCAACAACAAAAGTCTAGTCGCTTAGTTGAAACTCACTTCCTCAAACTTCGCCTTGAATCCTGCACAATCTATTAGGGTATGAGCATTCTAATGCCCAGTATAGAGTACCCTCAAACCCCTCAATGTCATCTATCACAGTTAATCAAAATGTCATGCATCAAACAACACAAGATACATAAAGTATGCAACCAAACCAGATAAATATATTTGCATATGCGGTGATGTCATAAACTCCTCCCTTCTAATCCCACTGATTCATACCTTAGGGCAACAAGCCTGCATGTCCCATACCATTCCCTGTACCATTGTGGCTCCGAATACCCTAAAATATGAACTAGTGCCCATCTGTCTCTTAACCCAATTTTCTTTTGTTTACGAATTTCTCAACTTTCACTTTTCATTACAGGCTCTGCTCCCATCATCTTAGTATATTCAAACCATACTTCCATCACCTTAATATATTCAAACCCTACTCTCATCACCTGAATATATTCCACATTTTTACTCAGATATATCTCAGGTATTCTCATACCCCTTAGATATACCTCAAACGACAGACCCATACCCCCAAACACCACTATATTTATGATGCATATGTAATACAGCGCAAACATTATTTATCTCTGCAGAATAATAATACAAATAATAACAGTAATATTCTAGGCTTAATTACATGAATAATAATATTCACCCAACATCAAATAATATTCACCGAGAAAAACAACAATAATATTTATATTTATAGTCTTATATATAAGCACAAAGACTAGCCCAATCATCAGGAAATCAGGAAAGCTTACCTCATGTCCAGCTAGCCAAAGTACCAAATTACCCTTCGAAAGTTCCCGAATTCGTCGAATCTACACTTTTGATCCAATTCCTGAACAAATTCAAATTCAAATTATTATTGAGCAGTCTTCACTTTATTTCACCTAAAACCAGTAAACCTCAACTTAACACTTCAACCTTACGCATTTCAAAGATTCTACGTAAAAATGATGAAAATGACCCTAGGATCAACCCGGGGTCCAAAGCGGCCAAATCTTGTCCAAAATAATGTAAAACTGTGTCTTATGCCTTGTCAACACCGAAACAAGGCCAATGACAGATGTTATCCAAAAGTTAGCATTTGGGTCCTAAGGGCCCCACAACAACTGATACTTTAAACAAAATCCGCATCGACGGACAACCTCGGATTGACTCAAAACATATACCATCTTACTCGGTTCGAGAAATCGAGGTGAATGGGCTAAAAATATGGCTTCGGAGGCTATCGGAACAGCCACTGCATGCCGCTACTCGCTAACGAGACGAGTGGGCTTGGTTAAGGTTATTGTTCATCTTCTCCAGAAATTCTGCAAATTTTCCCTATTTTTTTTCCATTCTAAAACCCAAACTTTGTGAAATTATTTTACCAATCAAAAGTTAATGAAATAGGGAACACTTACAGTGGTTTTAAAGCTTATTCCCTCTAGTTTCTAAGCCAACAAACCACATGCAAAAGGGAGCTAAAACGAAGGAGGAAACCAGCTCCAAAGTTGGGCTCGTGGCTGGTTTTCAGAATAAAACAGATTGTTGTCCAAATTTTGCACATGTGTTTGACAAATCAAAATTCTACAACCTTCAACAAAACCAACTGTGTTTTGTTCTTGCGAAGTTTACTTTAAAACCCAACAAATGGCTTCCTCAAATACTCAGAGGATTGGGAGAAAAAGAGGGTCAAAGTGAGGCTTGCGGACTGCAAATTTCTAGAAAATGGAAGTTTCCGAATTTGGTTCTAATTCATTTTCAACCATTCTATCACCCATAGAATGTTCCGAAGGCTTCTAAAACTCTTTTAAAGTTCATACCTATCATTATAACTCATGAAAAACTCCAAACGGAACCAAAATCATGGACACCCACGCTTGAAAAATTGCTCTATCCACCCAACCCGAAAATGGAAGTTAAAACTCTTCCAATTAAATTTTCCTGTCACTCAAGTGACTCAAAATACTTTTTAAGGGACTAGAATTGACAGGACCCGACCCAATTTTCACTTTGGAAATCGAGCCACGTCCTGTGCGTGTCCGACACCTGGCGAATGTCGGGCACAAAGGACCTTTCTACCCTTCTTACATCAATTTCTCTTTAAATTTTCCTTAGACTTCTGCCGAAATTTCGGCAGAGTCTCCTCTGTATTTTGATCAATCCCAAAATTTTTTCACCTGTCAAACAATCTCAAATATTTCATCCAACAGCCAGAATATTTCCAGTAATCAATTCAATTCCAATCTCCAAATTTTGCAACTGGATATCAGAGCATAATCTCAAGTTCTCAAGGTTTAAAGGATTTTCTACAACTCTACCTTACTTGGTGGTGCGGAAGCTATGACTGGCCCGGTGGTGGATCCCGCGTACCTCTATGGCCTGGGGGCGTAAAACAGTTTGAAAATGTGAGTGGACAAAAATAATGTTCTTCAAAACAATTATCATAAACTTAATATCCCCCATTGTAAAAAGAAATTTAGCTAAATAAAATTGAATACGTACTTTCTACGCCAAGCATATTCAACTCAAGGCATTCTATATCAGTCATATTCAAGCTCGAAAGTTTCATACAAAACCACTGAAATCAAAGCTTGCATAAAAATGCTGAAATCAAACGTGTATAAAAACTCTATACTCAAGCTTTGCATAAGTGAGCAAAGATAAAGGCATCTATGCTTGAAAAATCAGAAAAGCTGATTTAATAATAACTGGAAATCATAATTAAGTAAAAGAACTCAAAACCTTTTGAAAATATTCTGGATTCGTATACGCTCATTGTCACTACAGGTTCTCGAATCAAAGGCGTCATAAAATTTTGAAATCAACGTATAAAACTCTATATATTGAATAATGAGGGGATTGGTGATCGATGTTGTCAACGTGAAAAGCGATTCCTCGAAATGACATTAAGTAAAAGAACTCAAAAGTCAATACTACCTTTCAGACCGTGGAAGCTCTCGGCAGGATACTGAAATCGAGGCCGCCTATGATCCTACCGCAAGCAGATCCTCGGGGACATAAAGTCAGCCGCAGGAAAGGGGCGTATCAGCCTGATCACATCGCAGGTCTCGGGACATAAAGTCAGCCGCCGCGCATCCTGGTAGTGTCTCGGGAACACTAAGTCTGCCGGAAGCCGCGAAATCTTAAATCCACTGGCACTGTCCGAAGCGTCCCTCAAAACTTCGTGAGAGGCAAATCAGGAGGTGTTGCGCAATCAACGAACTATAATCAGACTGGATGTCCGTAGACATTGGTCCGACTCTGGGTAATCACCATAAAGAAAAACGGGTACGAGGTGGTTTTAAAATAATGTCCTTTTAAAAAGAAATATCTGAATAATAATTGTAAAACTCAAGTCGTGCTGCGGTCTTAACTGATTCAAAACTCAAACTCTGTTTCTGTAACTGGTAAATAAGCAGCACCGACTTATAGCATTATTACTGTACTGCTCATAATCAAAATCGTATTAAAACTTACTCAAAGACTGAATGAAGAAACTTACTCAAATAAACTCATTTATAAAACTCATGTAGATAAAATCATTTATAAAATCTATTTTATATAAAAGCACATCAATTCATTCATGAAATCTGATTTATGAAAGAATGTCCACTCACAGATGGTCTGAGCTACTTCGATCCCTCAGAGGTCTCCTTTTAAAATCCTGTCGGGCTCCTGGTGCCTTACTCAATCGATTTGGTGGAGAAACGGAGGAGAAATCTGGACTGGAAATTCGAACTTCACCGTCGGCTTCCATGGCGGATTCCGGCCGATTCCGGCAACGACAGCGGCGAAGGTGGGTCGGGAAATGTCGGCCGTCGTGTGCTGGTTCATTTGGGACCGGTCCCGGAGATCGGCCCCAAGTGTGGTGGCCAGGGGAGCGGTCTGAAGGCGCGGAGGTCGCTGCCGACATCGAACTGGAGGAGAGAGAGAGGGCTGACGGGGGAGAGGAGAGAGAGAGGGCTGACGGGGGAGAGGAGGGAGAGAGCTATAAAAATCTGACTTTTTGACCAAATTACCATTTTGCCCCTCGCGGTTTTTAGACCATAACTTCTTCGTTACGGCTCCGATTCGGGTCTACTCCATGTCTACGAACTCCTCTCACCGCGCTCTACGCAATGGCGCAAGCGAAATTCCCAAATTCTTTCTCGATTAAAAAGTCAAATTTTCCCCTATTAAAATATGCGAGGGCAATTTGGTCCTTTCGCTAAAAGATATTTTCTTTACTTTTTTAGATATTTTCTTTCTTTTTAGATATTTTGTTTTGGGTTCTTACAAGAATCACACAAACGCAAAGTTTAAAATCAAAAATTCAAAATTTGACTCACCTTAGAGAATTTTTCCTCTCTTCCTACGATTCTACATTCTCTCCCTCACCAAACTTCCATCTCTTATCTCCTATAATATTATCTTAGCTTAAGCAATCATTACACTTAGCCTAGACTAGGTGATTCATCTCTAATAGTTGAACAACTCACCCCTAATTGAGACCCAAATCAGATTTTGAAAGAGAAGGTAATAGGGAAGAGGGGGATGAATGGAGGGAAATGAGGGGTTTTGCCTACACATTGCAAAATTAAAGATTTCTTCTTCTCTCTCTCTCTCTCTCTCTAAAAGAAATCAGATTCATCATTGGGGAAGATCCCTTAGGCTAGATGAGTCATAAATTTAGGCTAGGTGACTCATCGGTGGATTTGAAAGCCTGAGTTAGGGGAAAGAATGGGAGGAGAGTGGGATACTACCCTCCACGTTTCAGATTGAAATTTTTTTTTTTGGGTGGTCTACACGGGTATTTTTGTAATTTTCACACATAGGGGTATTTTGGTCATTTTGGCCCAAAATTCAGAAACGATTTCCGACGTGTTCTTTAAGTTGACTACTATCGTACTCCCTAAGAGTCATAATTGTCTCACCTCAATTTCTTAAATGTTCTTTGAAAAAATTCACAAAATATTATGTAAGGACATTTTTATCCAACTTAAAATTACACACTCAATCCAATAGTCTCAATCCAAAATTACTTGATAAAATACCCTTAATCATTCTTCACTATAATATTATTTTTCATTGAAATATGAAAGTCCACCTTTAATTTTTCAGGGTATTACAGTTTCTCATACATACACTACCAAGGTGCCATGGAGCTCCGAACATGAGACCATTGGTCTACAAATCAAAACCTTTTTCCATTCAGCTAGACTTCGTTAGCAAATTCATTAAAATCTTAATTGTATACACCACTTAGTTTTATGTTATGTGTTATGTGTTTAGTTATTAGGTACTTTTTAATTATCTATTATAAATTTTAATTAGTGTCTTAGTTTAATTATAACTCTTATCTTTTCCTATTTTAAAGTAAGTGGAGCAGTGGAGTAGTGTTTCACCTGTTATTGTTAATTGGCTGCTTAATGGCCTATATTTTCTCATTATTAGTTGTAATGATCACCTATTTAAGGTGAGGAGTTGATGGAATAAATGAGCACAAAATTATTCAGAAAGTAACATAAGTTATTTTAGAGGTCTAGGGTTCCTCTATGAATCCTAGTTAAAGAGGTCAAGGGTTTCTCCATAAGTCCAATCCCACAATTCCATAATTTTGTTATCTTGTTTTATATCATTATGCTTCTCCTTACACATACATATTTTATTCTTTTGCTATGTGTACTTTTAAATCCACCAAGAAAGTGTGAAAATGTGTAGAAATGTCCCATATTGGAAAATTGAGAAACCTAACAATGACTTATAAGTAAGGACTAAAATATTGATAATATTGATGAAATATTGAGGGTATTATTGTTTTTTCGGGTCTATGATATTTTGGAACATATCCATACACATATAGTATAAGTATCGATAATAACGGAAAATATTGATGTCAATAATTTCTCTCACACTTCAATAACATTTGGCCAAAATATCGCTATAATATCAAAATGATGAAGGCTGTGAAAAATTTGAAGAGTTATTTACATAAACACCCCCCTGAGGTTTCTTATGCTTTCCTCAGGTCTCAAAAATTACGCAAATACTCATTGAGGTTTCAGTTTGTTTTCACAAAAAATCCTTTCGTTGATTGTTTGTCCAAAAATTGATGGTTTCATTGAAAAAAAATACTTATGCAAATGACAAAATTATGCTCAATTAAGTATACGCAATCTAATCTCAAAGGCCAACTTTGTCATTTGGAGAATTTTTTGGGGTATAAAATCATCAATATTTGGATTAAAAATCAATGAAAAGAAGTTTTGTGAAAACAATTTAAAACCTCAGGGGGTGTTCTTGTAATTTCTAAAACTTCAAGGAGTTCTGTAAAAAAACTGAAAACCTTTAGGAGTGTTAGTGTAAATAAGTCAAATTTGAACCTTATAGGAACTCTATGTGGTATTAAGTTACTCATGTATCTTACCATGCAATATATAAAGTGTAAAATATTGTAGTAACTCAATATAAATAAATGATTATAGTGTGTTTAATATTGTTTCATTAATTACTACATATTTTCTACACTCGTAGTGTTTGTCAGCTCGCTATATAATCAACTTAAATCAGTTAAACCCATCATGAAGTGCATTTCCTTCCAATGTTTTGTGATAAAGTAATAGATAATTGACTATATAAACATATTCCAAAGTTTCAAGAAAAATTTCCAAGTTTTTCTTACAATTTTCGTGGTTTTTATTCAATTTTTATCGATATCGATAATATCTAGATATTTCCATCGAAATCTCTGTGCTTTTAGACTATCGATATTTCCGAAACCATCAATATTTTAGACCTTGAAAAGAAAACGCAGAAGGCAAAATAACTTGGATTGGTAGTGGAGCCTACGGGTTTGGGCTGAAATAAATTTTTTTCCCGAAATTTTATTTATTTTTAAGTTAAAATGTTCGTAAACAATAAATCACAATAAGATAAGATAAAATCAACTAAAAAAAGAGAGAACCCCTTTATATAGTAACAAAGCTCTTAGGAGATGTGCAATGAACCAGACCAGAAAATAGTAACAACATCAATTCTGTGGGATACCCAACTTCCAAAGTTGAACCATATTCACACAATGGCAGGATTTTATATTAAATGAGCCAGAGCTGTCCTCGCCAAATATGCCAAGTGGGCAAAAACCCTCCTAAACCCCGTAAACACGTTTTCAAGCACCCCCATTGCTTGCTTAGCAAGCATACACAATTCGCACGTGACCCGCGGCCTCACGGCCTATAATTAGTTAGTAAACTGTACGCACAGTCTCCTACACAAAGCGGGAAAGGAAAGATATTGGGCATTTGAGAGCTTCCTTCCTCTACTGCGACTCTGCCAAGGCCTTTTCCAGACCCTCTCGCAGCTTTTCCTCTCAACCAATACTTTCGCTGGCGATTACAGCAGAGGCCAAAAGGTACACGAATCCCTCCCTCTCGTTCATGGGTTTGGTGTTTTTTTTCAATGTTTTTTTTTATAAATTTTTCTACTGCGGCTTATATTTGGGTTTTAATTTGTCTCTGTTTGGTGAAATTTTCTGGGGTTTTCTGGGTGAGGATACTTTGAATTGGTTATGCATGTGTGAATATATGTGTTGGATTTGTTGAATTTGGGGTTTTTCTTTCTGGCATTTTTACAGTGAAGATATCGTCATTCAATGAAGTGTTGTGGTGCGTTGGTGTTGGGGCTTTATTGTGGCGGCTTAAGTTTCTGTCAGAATTAATTTCATTAGCGGCTTACTTAAGTTTTATTTGTTTTTGGGTAAAAGAAATTGTTGAAATTTTTTGTTGTAATGTTGTCCAAGAGTTTGGAGAAATCACTAAGTTATTAATGTACCTTTCCTTTAGGCTTTTGGCAAAATTCTACATTACTGAAGGTTGAAACATCAATACGTCGTTTAGTAGCAATTCCCATTTTTTTGAATTTTTCTTTTTGTTTTTAAAATCAGAGGAAAAAAGAAGGTCGAAGGCACAGTACCCGTTGGGTAATTTTTCAATTCTATAATAGAATGGGGAGAGCAAGAAGAAGAGAGCAAGAGAGCATAATTGAGAGAGTATCAAGATATGGGGTTGAGGGTCTCTTCAACTTAAAAGCAAAATAATTTTTATTTAGTTATAACAAAACACTGGTTATTATGCAGTTTTAAAACACCTCCCGGCCTTAGACTAAATTGGTAAACGTCTGTGGATACTTGGAATATAATATAGCTGAAAAGCTGTTGATGAATTCCTACCTTTTTTTTAGAATTATGTAATGTGGTATCAGAAATTACCGATTATCCATATAACAATTAAATGATGCAAAAAAGCTAATTACATCGCCACTGCTGGGCACCATGTTAAACCAATAGGTGGACTTCCCCCCTCTTTATATGAGAGTTCAATTTGGGGTTAGAGAAATTGCAGTTCTGGAATCCCTGTAATAAAGAATTATGTATATCTAAGAAGTTTCTTTCCAATGTAGTTTAACCGGTCTTTTAGGCCTTATAATCTTTATTATTTGCTTTCGTATTGAAAGCAGACTTGAGTTACATGATGCTGTGTGTTCTGTTCTCAAGCATGTCTACAAGTTTGTGATTCTTTTATTTGAACAAATCTGCCCTAGTAGTATCAGAATCATGATAAATACAATATATAATTAATAAAGGGAAGTCCTAGTTAATGTCTCCGCCACATTCATAGTGTTACTTCCCCTTCTCCCTACTGAGTGGTGCATATCATGAAAGGGGATGGGAGTTTGCCATGATTTATGTGATGTAGCCTTTTATGAGTATCATTTGATTGACTGGGATGCAAGTGGTTTTATATAGATATGTTTTCAAAGTTTAGTCATTGACTCACTGGGGATGCTTCCTCTGGATTTCCTTTGTTGGCTTTACGAAATTGACAAGGAAAAAATTGTAATTGTCTACAAGATACAAGAAAATGTATTCATTGTACGATAAGTAACATGCAGGTTGTCATCAGGGTGGAGGTTTTTCTGAACCTGTTTCGGGTCCTTACTGTTTATATATCTACCGTCACTATTTGTTCTTTTAAATGTGACCTACGAATTCCCTTGTCCTGTTTATAGTTACTGATTATTAAAGGCCTGTTCAAGCTAAAACTCGATATGGAGCCCGTCGATTGGAGAACTCAATTTCCTGCAGATTCTCGAGAAAGAGTTGTAAATAAGATGTAAGTTGAATAGCATTGATCATATCAAAACATTGTTTGAATTCCACCTCAAGGATTTTCCTTCTTTAATTACTTAAAATTTATCTCGGCATTACAATTTTGGATTAGTACAATACTTTGTGTCATTACAAATTTGGATGTACATTGTGCGTACTGCCTTAATATGTGCTTAATTACTTAATAAATAAATAATAATAATTTAGACATGTTAAGCTTTATGATAATTCTACATAGGCTGAGCTTGGGTGAGCATCAGCATGACTAATTGTTTTGCAGTATTTAACTTTTCTTCTGTATGACTTATGAATTTTGCAAGCCAAGATTTTGAGCGTCACGTAGATTTGAATGTTTATATATTACAATACCATACTTTGACTAAGCCATTCTGATTGTTTACTAAAACTATTACATTTGATCTCATGCAGTATGAATACCTTAAGGAAGCGTTTTCCATCCTCTGACTCGGAAAAATGTATATCTGAAATCAAGAATATTGCTCTAAAGTTCGAGGAAAAGATTTATATGGTTGCCAGAAACCAGGTACCTTAGGTTATGAAATGCCTTTCTTCTCAAGCACATATTTCTATTCTTTTCCTCAGCCTTGCCGCTCTTGAAACTCAACAGCCTCCTTTTAGTTATTGTGATATTTCTGGACTGCCTAGGTTTTAGAAAATAAATCATTGCAGTTCGCTAATGCGTTTATTTATTTATTTATGCTTATTTAAAACGAAAGAGTCTAAATTTAATAAACATTTCTTTTTTAATTTAGAAAGAATATGTAATGAAGATCATGTCAAGGTTGGAGGCAATGGTTCCTTCGTCATCAAAGTCAAACCCTCCCTATTCTGGTCCAAACACCTCGAATCCAGGTAAGACATCAATTTGAAAAACTAATTTATTGAGTTTTGGATTATGCATAAGAAAAGATTTAGGCTTTTATTTTTTCTACAGGGAGATGATTTTGGCACTCCTGATATCACCTCCCACTCCTCTACTCTCTCTCACAAGAGTAGTGCATGAGGGTATTTTAGGGTGATTTTGGAGTGCCAAAATCTTGACCCTTTCTTAAATCTGGAACAGTGTCAAAATATTATGCAATTTTAGCCTATTCTGTTGTTTTATATATCTTTCTTGGATACATAACATATGGTATTATATGTTCCCTAGCTAAATTCTATTTGATTTTTTTGTTTTTTGTTTTTCAATCATGAAACAGAAAATTATTATTAGTTTTTTTTTTTGGGGAAAAAACTGGGAACTGTTTTTTATATCTTTGGTGGCTACAAATTCAAATACTGGTATCACTGGGTTGAAGAGTAATATTGGCATATATTTCTTGTATCCTTCACCTATATTCCAATAACGTCATCTTGCTATTTCAATCTTTATTTTTCAATAACATCTTATGGCACTCCATCCCCAAGGTGGTAATCAAGGCCAATCAATTGCTGTTCAATCCAGAGATCAGTCTCAAGCACGGGAACAACATTCATTGCCTAATGTTCCAAATACCATTGCATCTGGTGGATTTTCTTCTAACTTAGTATCTGCACGGTCGACTGTCAGTGTTCCAGCTCGGGTTCCCTTGCCAAACAGTGCTACTGAAAATTCTAACTCGCAGAAGTCAGTAGGAAATTTATCAGGGCAAGGGGCACCTATCAATGTTTCTGCCAATAATGTGAGACAGGAGCACGGGAGACAACATTCACCCCACATTGGTACTCAGCAGAACCATGAGCAACTAAATCATCATCTTGGTATTCAGGTCAAGCAGGAAAACATCACACCATCATGTATAGCCCAGCAAAAACAACTACAGCAGTACCAGCAGCAGAAACTCTTAAAACCTGCTCAGAAACAGACCTCTCAACAATCTGTCATGCAAACTCCTGCCATACGGCCTTCTGAGGCACATGTTGCTCCATTTTCTGATCTTCGGCAGGATCAGATGTCTTCTTTCGAGCAGACAACACACTCTGTGATTAAGAATCATCCTCACACAGCATCTAGGAAAATACACCAATCACAAGAGACTCCTGATATTCATCAAAATGTATCATCGAGACCAGATAATCTAGCAATGCAATCACCAAAGCAATCACATTTGATGGGTACTCCTGGCTTGCAGCAGCAACAGACTAGGTTACCAGGCCAACCAAATAATGTACAACAATGGTTTCAGGTACAAAAAATGAATCTTTCAAGTACACATCATGAACAATTGGCGGAAAGAAACAATATTTCTGTACTGCAACAAAGCTCGCAGCTGCTTGGAACACAATGTCCTAGCTCAGGCACGCGCCAAAGCAATTTTAAAATGCAGGAGGAAACCCAACACACTGCTTCAGCTCTTTTGCCAAATCAAGGTCAACGGTCACAACCACAGTCCCTCGAGAGGCAACTGAACTCTCAATCACAGCCAGATAAGATGCGACAGCTGCCAAATCCAACAGAACAAGATCAGCAGCAAACATATCAAACATCAGGTAAAACTGTAAAACCAAATCATGTAATTTGGCAGAAAAAATAGATTTGTTAGATAAAAGAAAATAAGTAGAAACACCTTCCTAGATACATTATTGTTATATTGTTGAGTTTCTAATTTTTACGGATGTGTGGGGAACCTCTAAATTGTTGCTGGCTAGTCCTAAATTCAACCCAAAGGCAAATGTCATAAATGTTGAAAAGCCTGACTGCCTTTTTTCTCATCATTCTATTGGTTGGTTTTATTATCTATTGATTGACATGACTTTCTCTTCATTATCAAGCCTGGTTGCCTCTTTCCTCTTGCAGCTTATTTGGATTCTCATATATTTTAGCAGTGAAATTAAATTTTTCTAAGATTGATGATTAGTTATATTATAAGTCATCACACCCTAGCTTCTGGGTAATCGTAGTTGTTGCAATACTTTTGTGAAACTTTTGACTCCTCCATTAACAAACTGCAAAATCTCAACAACAATATTAGCTAGCTTCTAGGAATAAATATCTGCAGTAAAGATATGTTTTATATATATACCTTTTGTAAACTGGAAGCCATTGCCATTTTCTGGAATTATGTAGAAGTTGGATTTTCACCTTGATTATTAGTTTGTACCAAAAGAGGCTCACTTCTTAGGGCATCTATTCATCTAGGCCAGAATGAATTTTTAATTGAAAAAAAAATTTGTAGAATTAAATAGAACCCTCACTTTTATTTGCACAGTCATCCTACCAAATCTACTTTCAATTGACTTGTGCTTGCATATTTTTATAATTTTACAGGAACAGTAACGTCCACATCTGAGAATAGGATTTCATTTGTAGACAACTGGCAAGAGGATACCTATAGGAAGGTACTCTTTCTCTGTATTTGTAATATTAGTCGGAGAGGATTTGTTAGTCTAAGCCAAGTTCCTGCATTTTATTACTATATTAGCTTGTACTTTGTTTATGTTTGTATTTTATGGCTGTGCATCTTATTTTAATAGTAGTCCGCTCTAGCTTAGGCACTGGACTTAATTGATTGACTGAGAGATTTATTTATTTACCCCTTCTTTTTTTTTTTGCAAACCTCTGTAGGGAGAATTTATTAAAAGAAATAGAAAAGAACAAAGAGGGAGGAAATAGACTTCATATTGTAGTTTAAAAATGAGCACTGATTATCCTAGATAAGACAGTAATACACAAGCAATAATAAAGTCGTTTCAAATTATGACAAACTCCGTGATTAAAGTTATAATGAACTACGCCATTAAATGCAATTAGAGTGTAGGTTGGAAAAATAATTATTCTTGGATGTTAAATTTGCATTCAATCACTGTGTGGCTTGATGCATAATTCTAGTGGAGGCATAAGCATCCTCTTACACATTGGAAAGTTAGCTGAACTCAAACATAAATGATTTAAGTTGTTGAACTTTAGTATAACTAACTGGTTTCATTTTGGTGAATTGGAAAGTGGGGTTTTATGCATTTCATTTAAACTGTTCCTTGGTCGAATTGGAACATTTTTAGTCTGACATTTTCAATTCATTACTAAACTATTTTTGAGTAACCAACTTGTTATGACTCACAATTGTGCAGAAACCAAAAATAACAGTTTTACGCTCTCGGCTTTCCACCTAAATTCTTTTCTTCATGAAATAGGGTTTATTTTGCCCTGCATGAAATAAATGGAGGCTATCTACTTTTTCTTTATGAATACACTTCCTTCTTGGTGGTGGAGAGAAGCCGTAGGTTCTATGGAGATATAATTTGTTAGCAATTATTTGGTCGATAGTGGAAAGAAAATAACAGGAATTTTGAGTAGTCGGAGGGGCATCACTTTTGGGGTTCAATTTCCCCTGCAACCTGTGACAGCCCCTTTTTTTCTTTTTGAGCATGGATTGGGTAGCTGCTGTTTCCTCATCTGACTGTAGATTGAGAGTTGTTTTGTTTCATTCTTTTTTTTTTTTCTTTTTCTTTTTCTTCATTTCATCTTTTCTTGTTTGGTGCCCTGCATTTGTAGGCAGAAGCTAGGATCTTTTGCAGACTGCTGGTCCACTTGGGTTGTGTTCTACACTCATTAGTATACATTACATATTTCCTATCAGGAAAAATATTAATAGCCAAATTTCAGCCTTCTTTCTTACACAACTGTTGACTTATTTATCTGATTGTTATTATTCTAGATCATATGGCATATGCAAAATCTTCTCATCCTGATAATGTGTGTGTGCGTGTTGTCATAATTTTTGTGTGCAGATACAATTACTGTCTACCTATGGTTGCATAGGGCAATTTTATTTAAGAATTATATCTGTGACTGAATACTTTAAAAAAAATGTTATTTTGCAGGTTGAAAGTTTAAAAAGCAAGTTTTTAACACCTCTTAGTGATATGCTTCGAAAAGTGACATATACCATCCAGCAGGTAAGTTACTGCTTCACTTCTTCAAGTTTTCTACCTTATCTATCCAACACAAGAACAAATGCTTTTTCAGCTTATATTTTAAATTTTATACATGACTAATTTCTATTATTGTTTTTAAAAATCTCTGAATTTTCTCCAGTTCAATTCCGTCTCTCAACAGACAGAAAGAGTCAGTATTGAGAGATATAAAGCATTGAAGAATAGGTTGACGGACATCATTTTGCATCTAAATGTGCCCAAAAGCAAAATTACACCTTCTTACAAGGAGAATCTGGGTTCAATGGAGAGGCAAATTCTGCTTATTCTTCACACGTATGGAAGGGCAAAGCCTGTTCCTTCACTGCAGCATGAACAACTTCCTTCTGATGTGCACTCTATGCGTCAAATGGTGCAACTTCATTCTCAAACTCCTCAAGTTCATACACATCAAGACGAAAGGAAGCTACCATTGCAGTCAGTGAACTTGCAGTGTTCTGCAACAAGCAATGCGACAAACTTCGTGAACAGTTCTAGGTCTCCAGCAGAGCATCCAACCCTGAAACATGACATGGTGCATTTGAGAAAGAATTTGACTGAGCAATATTCAGGACAAGCAAATTCGTTGACTGCAGTGCGGCAGGTTGCCTCAGGATCCTCAAAAATCCCTACAGGCGGTTCTCAAAAACCGAAGGTTCAGACCTTGTCACAAATACCCATACATGAAACCCAGTCTTTAAATGCTCTTGATTCTAGCTGTAGTACGCTTAAAGATATGCACCTCAAATTACCTAAAGAAGAGCCGGCTGTACAGACTCAAAACCCAAAGCAAGAACTTCGAAGGCACATGATCACGGAGCAACTAGTGCAACAACAGAAAATAGTGCACCAGCATCATGAGCCGGTAAAGCTGCAGTCTGGAGCTTCATTTCCTCACGCTGTGCCCAAAATTCTTGGTTCTTCCTGTCAAGAAATTTCTCAGTACTCTTCTCAGATTGACAAGAAAAATCTGCTGATACCCCTTACGAAAGCTAGAACGACTTTGTATCCCGCAAACTCCCCCTCTATTAAAATTTCTTCTTTGGTTCCCTTGGCTGCATCATCTAGGACAGGAGATTCTGAGAAACCTATTTCTGATACTTCATCCCTTTCAAATGCTGGGAGTACTGGAGATCCACAAGTAAATGGTGCACAATCTCCATCGCCCTTTGTCATCAGCACTCCTGGGATGTCTGCGTCACCCTTGCTCGAAGAGTACACTAATGGCATTCATCGTAACACTTCAACAATAATTTCTGATGAGTTGACTGTTTCTGAGCAGCCTATTCAGCGCTTAACTAAAGTGGTTAGTTTGATTTGTTGCAACTTCCTCTTTGATTGTTCTAGAAAGTTTTGGACTTACCGCTTAACATGGAAAATTATTATCCTTGTCCCATTGCAGGTGAACTTGATGTCATCTAAAACAATAAGTGCCGCTGTTTTGGATATTGGTTCCATAATGTGTACAACTGATAGAATATTAGGACCAGAAACCGATGGGAGATCTATAGGTTCGTTTGGTAAAGATTTTGTGGAAATGACCAATTCTCATTTGCTAAAGAGGTATTTGACCTGCCAAGATAACACCTTTCCAACAAGGAAACTTAAACGCTGCAGAAGTACAGTGCCAATGCATGTTGATGATAGCTTACCAGAGTTTAGTGATAAGGAGAAATTTGACTTGGATTCGACTGCAATATCTTACATCAGAAGGCCTAGGATTGAGGTATGTTGCTGGTTTGATAGGATCTTTTAATTTCTTATAGCTAATAATTATATCTAATGATAGCACTCTCTCATGGATGCTGCCTGCAACAGAGCATCAGTACAGTTGAGAAACTACCATCATTGTGATCCTTTTGGTTTTAATGGTTTGCTCATTTTTCTTGCCATTACCATCTGATATAAAAAGAAAGTGCTCTATCTCGTCTGCTACACAATGACCCAAATACTTTTTTTCTTCCAGTTTCTTTCTTTCATTTTCAACAACTACCTGGTATGAAAGGGACTCTCAAGTCATATCTCACATTTCTATTTGCATTGAGAGGATCTTTCTGAAACGTATTTCAGTATTCATTCATTGGTATATTATAGTAACCCGTACTTAACCTACATAATTTCATAAAAAGATTAGATAGACCGTATCTTGTCTATTCTATGAATTTGTGGAATTATTGTAGGTTATCTGAAAGAGTAATTAATTTGTGGTTACTTTTCCATGAAAATGATGTCAGCATCATTTACATAGTTTTAATGACTTTGTGATTACTTCATTATAATACTAGAATTAATTAATTAGTTTTTCCCTAGAACATCTATCTAATAGGTAATAAGTTATGCATATAAAGAACATATTAGGGAAGTCGCAATTCCAGAAACATTAATAGAAGAGAAGAAATTGAGACAATCTGTGGGCAATCTGATGTGCATGGGATTTGGAGTCAGTATCTAAAGCTCAATTGCATATCTTCCACCTTGATAAAAACCAGCAGGATATTATCATTATAAAACTTTGCTTTTAATACCTCAATACATGAATTATGTTTTGCTCAAGAAAATATTTTGCTGTTTAGTTGACAAAGGAATTTCATGTTTATTTCAAGTTCAGAAATTCCCTTGTTTAGGGATCCCCGTTCTCTACATTTATGAACCATTTTCTGTAATTTTTTATAAAATCTAGATTCTAACATTGTTCTGTTATCCGTGTTTGTTTGAAATGTATATTAGATTTTTATTTATTTAAATTTTTTGTAAAATATCTATGTCAGTTCTCCTCATTATTGTTATAATATAATATCCCTATATTCAAGCCAGGAAAGCTGTATTATCCCTGTACCAGATGGTACAATTTGAAACTGGTTAATATTTCCTCTAGGCAGAGAAAGAAAAATATTGTTCCTGATTCTATTTATTTGATGTTGTCTTTGTGTTGTACTGTGGTATCCTTTTCTGGTAAGCTTTTGTACATCTCTTAAAGTAGGGCCCCATAGGGTTGAATTGGGATTACAAAAAAAATATATATATATATATATACAGTCCCGATCTCTTGGACCACAGGAGTCCAAGAGATTGTGGTCACCCACCGTTGGATATTAATCCAATGGTTCAAAATGATATATAAAAATGCAATATGACATAAATGATTATTACCCGATTCAAGTCATAAATGAGTGAACCGTTGAATTTACATCCAACGGTGAGTGACCATAAATCTCTTGGACTACAGGGGTCCAAGAGATCAGGACTGTATATATATATTATATTATATTATATTTTACACATATGAAACTTAGCTGCCTTCTCAAAACTTTGGGTCATAGTATTTCTCCATGTTCTTACTGTTATCATTAATGCATCACATGTTGCAGGTGAATCAAACCCTCTTAGAAGAAATTACAGTAATCAACCACCAACTAATAGACACAGTACTGGATATCAGTGATGAAGACACCCCTCCAACAGTAACCTCAGCCCCAATTAAAGTTGGTGAAGGAACCATCGTCAGGTGCTCCTTCATTGCTGTGGCCATCAGTCCAAGTCTGAAGTCAGAGCAGGTTTCAGTTCATATTGTTTTACACATTAGTCCAAATGTGATCAGAAACCACATGTCTGACTTTTCGATTCCCGTATTAACTTTGTGTTAATGTCTATGTAGCTTTCAATCCAGCCTTTACGATTGCTTGTTCCTGCAAATTATCCGTTGTGCTCCCCCATATTTCTAGACAAGTTGAGAGTGGACATCAGGTGAGACAATGAGCCTATACTTTTGTCTTTATTTGCTGTTTGTTTTATACATCGTGCTACAACCTGAAGCAACTGTCATCTTTCTTCCCTTTCCCAAAAAAATTATGTTTTTTCTTTTCACCAAGCACAACAACTAGCTGGCACAACACTTGTCACACTGCTTTCCTCACACATCTTCATAATCAGCCTTGCACAAGATGCACCACTGGAGGGACAGCCACATAAGAGGTCTCCTCCTTTGGATTTGATCGTCAGCAGTCATCCTTCCATGTTCGACTGCCACCAACCATGCCAAATCTGCACATCTGGAGGCGTTTTGGCTATATTACTGCAGAAATATTTAAAATATGAGCCGACAGAAAATGTGCCTGACTTACCTAGGAGTGACTTCCTTACATCCTCTCTACTAATGTAAAGTCCCAACCCTTTCAATGCTTTCTAAAAACCTGCCTGTTCCCCAGCTTCCTCATCCATTAGATTCTTTCTAAAGCCAAAGTCCCAGCTGACAGGAAAGTTGTTATTCATTGCTGTACTTACAACTGCTACATTAAGGCTACAGGATAGATATAGAGCTGAGGGAATTCCCTATTAAAAGGTCTTCCTCCTCCAAAACATCTTTGCCAAAATCCTATTCTCTCCTCGTAAGACTCACAATTTTTTATGAAATCCTCATAGCCAAGACTAATCTCTTTCCAAGTGCACCTACTAATTTCCCTCACCAATGTTTGGCATCCCACACATTTTTCGGCGACCAATACCTGCTTCTTAATTCTTATCACCACATGCCACAATGCTTCCATCATCAATATGCAATTACATTTTCCATGAATCAGATTACTTTCTTCTTGATACATAATGATGATGGAAATCATGACAGAGTGAACTCACTGTTGAAAATACGGCAGTGAAACTTCTCTTTTCTTTTTCTTTTTTTTTCTTTTTTTTTTGGGACAAAAGGTTCCTTAAGTTGTCGCTATAAACTTATAGAGGTTATTTGTCTCTGTAGAGAGGAGTGCTCTTATTATTTAGGCCTTGGGCTTTTAAATGATACATATTTGTCCGAGATTTTCACTGTTTTTGTGCCACATGGTCAATTATGAAGATTTATGCCAGATTTTATAAAATTGTATTATCAACTTAATTCATTGGCATGCTTTTCATCTGACCACCCTTGCAAATGATGATTAATTACCAGAATAGTTACTATTTGTCCTCTTGGCCTAATGAACTTGTCCCCCTTGTTGCTCTGGCAGTAATGAGCTAGAAGATCTTTCAGCAAAGGTGAAGTCAAAACTCAATATCTCTCTCCGGAGCTTGACGGAACCTTTGTCCCTTGGGGAGATAGCAAGGACATGGGATGTTTGCGCCCGTGCGGCTATTTCTGAATATGCACAGCAGTTTGGGGGAGGAAGCTTCAGTTCTAAGTGTGGAATGTGGGAAGACTGTCTTAGTGCTGCTTGAATCATTTTTGCATGTACAGTGCCTGCCTGTTCAGAAGTTCCTCTTAATATGCAGCATGCTCTGTGGAAGATACAGTCAGGTGGTATATAGTCTGCTGATTGTATAGATTTGGATGACAATGGGACCCTTTGAAAACAAAATTTTTGTTTGATGTACAAAAGTTTTGGATATTAAGAGCTTGTGCAGTAATTTTCTTTCTTTTGGTTCTGATGTGTTTTCCTTCTCTCTCTTTAATTAAAACAATTGGGGAAAAAAAAAAAAATCTTACAAAATATGTACCAGATCCCCTACAAGGCTATAACTTATTAGAGTAAGGAATTTTTGTTATAGATCATAGATGTCCTTCGCTTCATCTACACGGTGTAATAAAGCAAGGTAAGAGAAGCATATAAGTCAGGCTGCTTAATTAATGTATGAAAGTGTTGCTGAATATATCGCATTTTAAATGTTTGACCATTGAAAAGAAATCTGCGATAAGGAAGGACTGCCCCTGCATCTTTAAATGTTTTATTTAGGTCCAATCCTAGTCTAAAATATTGATAATATCAACGAAATATCAATAATATTATTGTTTTTCCGGGTCAAAGATATTTTGGAACATATTCGTACACATATTCGTAATCATAGTCTATAATATCAATAATATCGAGATGATGAAAACAATGAAAATTTTGAAGAGTTATTTACATTAACACTCCCTGAGGTTTCTTGTGTTTTCACAAAACCCCCTCAGGTTTCAAAAATTACACAAACACCCCTTGAGGTTTCAATTTGTTTTCGCAAAAGCCTTTTTCGTTGATTGTTTGTCCAAAAATTGATGATTTCATTGAAAAAAATATATATATGCAAATGACAAAATTAACCTCAATGAAGTATATGCAATCTAATCTCAAAGGCCAACTTTGCCATTTGGAGAATTTTTAAAACCTCAAGGAGTTTCGTGGAAAAGCCGAAAACCTCAGAAGGTGTTAGTGTAAATAACTCAAATTTGAACCTTATAGGAACTCTACGTGGTAATTTCTTTTCATCCAAACTCTCTCTCTCTCTCTCTCTCTCTCTCTCTCTCTCTCTCGCGGAGTGCTTCTCACAACCAAAAGAGAGAGTTTTTCCACTTTGAGAGGTCGAAGTTCCTACGGTCTCAATTCCTTCTTTTGAGTATTAGGATATTCTTTTCTTAGCTTATTATCTGTGTTGCCACAGTCCGTTAGACAAGGCTTACTGTTTCATTGTTCTTGGTTATGGACAGTGATTTGAGCGCGATTCTCGAACGATGTCAGCTTCATGACTATGAAGAAGAGGCGGTAATTATTGGGGATGAGGTGAAAGAGACGATGTTCAAGGGTTTGAGTTGTGTCTTTTTGGACAATTACTTACGTCTCGAGTTTTTAATCGCTCTGCTCTTAGTCACACTCTTACTCAATCGTGGCGACTACAGGGACGTGTCAGGATTATTAAAGTGGAAGAAAATATTTTTCAAGTATTGTTTAGTGGGGAGAAAGTGCTCAAATATGAATATGGTTTGAATGTATTAGGTTTTATTTATTCTTCTTCATAATGAGGTATATATAAGAGTTTACAGGGTGCTATACAGATACAGTAAAGAATTAGGAAAGTATGTCCTAATTATACATTGATATATCAACTATATAAAAAATAGAAAAGTAAATCCCTTAATTAATGAAGGAAGTAAATCTCCTTGATTAATTAGGAGACTCACGTCAATACTCCTCCTCAAGTTTGTGCATATATGTCACCAATGCCCAACTTGCTAAGTGAGTCATAAAATACTTTTCCACAAACAACTTTGGTTAAGACATCTGCCAACTGATCTTCTGATTTTACGAATGGTAAGCGGATGATCTTCTTCTCAAGTTTATCTTTGATAAAATGTCTATCCACCTTAACAAGTTTAGTTCGATCATGTTGAACTGGATTATGGGCAATATCGATGGCTGACTTGTTATCACAATGTAACTCCATTGGCTTTTCTGGCTTGAACCCCAATTCTGTCAATAGTCTTCTGATCCATAGTAATTCACAAACTCCGTGAGCCATTCCTCGATAATCTGCTTCAGCACTAGATCGAGAAACCACATTTTGTTTCTTACTCTGCCAAGTGACTAGGTTACCTTCCACAAAAGTGAAGTAACCTGAAGTAGAGCGTCCATCAGTAACGGAGCCGGCCCAATCAGCATCTGTATATCCAACAACTTCGAGATCTCTATTTTTGGAGAACGTTAACCCTTTTCCGAGTGCTGACATTAAGTATCTTAAGATCTGATCAACTGCATTCCTATGGGACACACTTGGTGAATGCATAAACTGACTAACCACACTCATAGCATATGCAATATCTGGTCTTGTGTGAGCTAAATATATCAACCTTCCAACAAGGCGTTGGTACTGTTCCTTATTTGTTGGTTCTTGATTCATGTCTTCACATAACTTGTGATTCATCTCGATGGGTGTATCAACAGGTTTGCATCCAAGCATTCTTGTTTCAATGAATAGATCTAATACATACTTCCGTTGAGACAGAAATATACTAGTTGTGGACCTAGCTACTTCAATTCCTGGAAAGTACTTCAGATCACCTAAATCCTTCATCTCAAATTCCTGAGACAAATACTTATGCAGTTTCAGTTGCTCTCCTGTGTCGTTTCCAGTTACGACTATGTTATCCACATAAACAATCAATGCAGTAAGTCTTCTTTCATCACGCTTCAAGAACAAAGTGTGATCTGCATTACTCTGTATATATCCAAAATTCTTCATGGATTTAGTGAATCGGCCAAACCATGCCCTGGGGGATTGCTTTAATCCATACAATGACTTTTTGAGCTTGCAAACTTGATTCTCCTTGCTACGAGCTAAGTTACATCCTGGTGGCAAATTCATATATACTTCTTCTTCCAAGTCTCCATGTAAGAAAGCATTTTTGACATCAAACTGACGTAATGGCCAATCGAGATTTGTTGCTAGAGACAGAAGGACTCTAATAGTTTTAATATTGGCTACTAGGGCAAAGGTCTCTTGGTAGTCTATCCCATATTTTTGTGTACCCATTCGCCACCAATCTAGCTTTATATCTTTCAGTGGATCTATCTGCTTTGAGTTTCACAGTATATATCCACCTACATCCCACTGTCTTCTTTTCATGAGGTAATGGCACACGTTCCCATGTGCCATTCTTTTGGAGAGCTCGCATTTCTTCATTCATGACTTCTTTTCATTTTGAGTCTTCTAGCGCTTCAGTTACATTGTTGGGAATGGGTATGTCTGCCAACTACTTTACAAAGTGTACCCGTGACTTTGATAGTCTGCTGATGGATACATAATTGTTGATGAGATATTTCTCTTTTGCATTAAGATCTGCTTTGTAGTGAGCTGGAGGTTTTCCACGGTTCTTCTATTTTGGAATTTGATGTACAGGCTCTGTGCCTTCTGAAATAAAATCATCATGGGATATTTCATTAATGTTATCAATTTCATGAAAAGATGTTACCTGAATGACGTCATCATCAGGTGATTGGTGTGGTACTGGCATTGAAGAGTTATCCAGAGCGGGCAAACACTCCTCAATATTCTCCTCCTGAGTTTGACAGCCGGGATACTACCAGTCGCTGTTCTCTGGCGACCGGTCGCTTTTGGAAGAGTCGGATCTTTAGAGGGCGACCGGTCGCTTTCACCTTGCGACCGGTCGCTTTCAACCTGCGACCAGTCGCTTTTGCACAGAGTCGAATTCTCACTGGGCGATCGGTTGCTATAATAGCGTAACCGGTCGTTTTCAATCTGTGAAGTGTCTGCAGGAAAAAATTCTAAAATTGGAGAAGTGTTGGCATCTCGATGCTCCTCATGTACAGTTGAAAAATATATGTCGTGTTCCCGGAACACAACATCCATTGAAGTATAGACCTTCTGACTAGGAGGATGATAACATCGGTAAACTTTCTGATGAGGTGCGTTACCAATAAAAACACACTTTTTGGCGCGGGGTTCCAATTTGCTTCGTTGGTGATCATGTAAGTGGACAAAGACCACACAACCAAAAATCCGTGGTTCTTGATTTTTGGGAGGAGGTATTTAGATATGGTGGTAGAGTGTTTGAAGGGGGGGTTTGGAAATTGAGGATACTGGAGGGAATCCGATTGATAAGGTATGCTGCAGAGAGGACGACTTCTCCCCAAAAGGACTGAGGCATATTGGCACCAAAGAGAGAGGCACGAACCACTTCCAATAAGTATCTATTCTTTCGTTCAGCTACACCATTTTGTTGGGGAGTGTAAGGTCATAAGTGTTGATGTATGATGCCATGATCTTTAAGAACTTATTAAGATCATGGTTGAGAAATTTTCGGCTACTGTCAGACCGAAGAACCTGAATTCTTGTATGAAATTGTGTCTCCACCATTTTATAGAATTGTTGAAACTTGGAATTGACTTCCCCTTTTGTTTGGAGAAGGGAAACCCAGGTCATACGTGTGCAATCGTCAATAAACATGACAAACCATCTAGCTCCCCTTGGAGTGGTAATTTTAGTTGGGCCCCAAACATCAGAATGAACAAGAGAAAATGGAACCAAACTTTTAGGGGAACTTAAGGGAAAAGGAACACGATGGCTCTTGGCTAGTTCACAAATGTCACACGTAAAACTGGAGATATCTAATTGGAAAAATAAGGAAGAAAATAGCTTTTGTAAATATCCAGACGAAGCATGTCCAAGACGGCAATGCCATAACCATATTTCGGAAGTTTGCTTCTCAACACTTGTACCCCCAATTTTGTAAGCGTGACTGAGGTCGGCTTCACTGTCAGATGCCAAGTCCAGATAGTAGAGTTTGCCCCTCCTAGTACCACAACCAATCGTCTTGCTGCTGGGAATGTCTTGAAAAACACAATGGGTAGGCCAAAAAGTTACAGTGCAATTCAAAGCCGTAGTAATTTGGGCAATAGACAAGAGATTTGATGTAAGGATGGAACAGTCAATACAGAATCCAAAGTGAGGGAGCCAGAGAGAGAGAGGGAATCCTCCCCAATTACTGTGGAAGGGGTACCATTGGCATTAGACACCACCGATGGAGAATACGATGTATGAAAGGTAATTTGTCCAGGATCAAAGGTCATGTGATCAGTAGCTCCAGTGTCACTGACCCATATGTGTTTCTTTGAAGAACTATGCAAAACATAACCGTGGGAACCTGTTGTGGCAATTTTGGAGGATGGGGAAGTGGAGGCAGTGGTGTGGGAAGATGAGACGATATTCATGGCAGCGGAAGGATTTAAGAATAAGAGGAAAAAGATGTGCTTAGGGTTTTGTGATAAGAGAAGAGGATATGAGGATTCGGGTATGAAGATCTGAATCTGAAGCTGTAAATATGAGGAATTTGATTTAGGGTTTGGGTGTGAAGAAATTTGATATGAGGATTTAGGATTTGTGTTTGAAGAAATTTGATATGAGGATTTAGGGTTTGTGTTTGAAGAAACCTTGATATGAGAATTTAGGGACAACCGAGGATCGATTGCTCTGATATCATGTTAAAATATGAATATGGTTTGAATGTATTAGCTTAACTTTATTCTTCTCCATAAAGATGTATATATAAGAGTTTACAGGGTGCTATATAAGGAATTAGATACAGTAAAAAATTAAGAAAGCATCTCATAATTAAACAATGTTTTATTAACTATATAAAAATAGGAAAGTAAATCCCTTAATTAATCAAGGAAGTAAATCTCCTTCATTAATTAGGAGACTCGCGTCAACACTCGTAGTGTTTGTCAGCTCGCTATATAATCAACTTAAATGAGTTAAATCCCGCATGCAATGTATTTACTTCAATTTTTTTTATTTATGATAACATAATAGATGATTAACTAAATAAACATCCTCCAAAGTTTCAAGAAATTTGTTCAAGTTTGTCTTACAAATTCCGTGATTTTTATTTAAATTTTATCAATATCGATAATATCATGATATTTCCATCAAAATTTCAATGTTTTTAGACTTTCGATATTTCCAAAACCATAGATATTTTAGATCTTGAGTCCAATTACAATTTTGGGTCCGCAAAATCGTCTCGTTTGGAAATCCCCCAAAAGGTATCATTCAACATTAAACTACCAGTTGGGCTCAACATTTAAATGTTGGTTGACAATTAATTCTTTTCGGTCAACTTGTTCGATTATTCTGAAATAAAGTAATTGAATGGGCCGAGTAGAATAGGAAACAAAGGAGTCCTTTTTGGGTATGAATGTGCGCAGCGTGCCAATATCATGGTCAGAAATGGTCGTTAAAAGACACCCAAATGTCACAACCTAAGAGCAACTCCACCCATTTGCCTTTAGCCATGGCAAGGGTGGAGCTAGGGCAAGCACTATTCACGTGAATAGTGCTTGCCCTTGCAAATAGTAAATTGTGTCTCCATCCGTTGCCCTAGCTAAGGGCAATTACTATTCATTTTTTTGTTTTTTTCACAAATGTTTTAATAAAAA
This sequence comes from Prunus dulcis, assembly GCF_902201215.1. NCBI lineage: Eukaryota > Viridiplantae > Streptophyta > Magnoliopsida > Rosales > Rosaceae > Prunus > Prunus dulcis. The sequence goes on from NC_047651.1 coordinate 5,167,820, forward strand.
TAATTAATTTAGATAATATTTTTGGATAATATTTTTGGGTTCGTACATATCAATATTTATTATAAAATTCATATCTCAATCGGAAATTTTTTTGGTATTTATAGAAAAAAAAAGAGTATTTTTTTGGTATTTTTTTTTAAAAAAATTCAATTTTTTTCATTGCACAAAAATTGGCTGCCGTTGGATTGGAGAAAAAAAAATCTGATCGGAGAGCTCAGAGTGCGACACGTGGACTTTTAGTGGCACTGTAGCACTGCGGGGGCACTGTAGCGGGTATACACTGTAGCTGTAGCTGCTGACGTCAGCAACCGAGTTTTGGACCTGGGGCTGGTTTGGCCTTCGGGCTGGCCCGAGTTGGTGGGTCCCACACCAAACTCGGGCTTGGGCTGCACGCTGGAGGGACTTTTTTTTTTTTTTTTCTGCCCTTGCCTCAGGGCTGGGCTCCATCAGTGGAGCTGCTCTAATATCTTTTCTCTCCTTTTGGGTTTAAAAAATATTCATTTTGTAGAATTAAAAAAAATCTATAACATATATGTATACATTTTTTTTTTTTTTTTTTTTTTTGATGTCCTTTCCTATTGAAAGGGGCATAGCACACACACAAACACGGATGCTAGGACTCGAACCCAGGACCTTGCCTGAGGGAGTAAATACTCCAAACCACTACACTAGTGGGTCCTGTGCTATATGTATACATTTAAAATTCATTAAAATATCCTTCAGTTAATAAATTTTTTGAAAGATATCATTTGAAAAACAAAAACAAAAACAAAAATAGTTGACAAGATGATTTAAGACATAGAATTTGAATTTAAGTACTAAAACTAACATGTTGAAGAGTTTTTGAAGTCCATTTTTATTCCCTTCTTCCTAGTTTGGCTTAAAACCAAATGGAAAACAGAAATCCTGCCATTTATTACAAGGAATATTACGTTAGATATTATAAGGACTTTGAATTGGTATGCAGATATATAATATCAACCAAATATCAAACACTTGCATATATGATTTTTACTGCACAGAGATTAATGCATACACAGTGAAAACTAGTTGTTACTTGAGTATCAAAAACAGATATTATTTCCTAAATTGTATTAAAATATTCATTATTGTAAACCTGGATTTAGTACGTATGTACATCAGCTTAATTTTGCCATCCAAACTCTGAAGTACAAATACGTATGACGGAAGCATTCTTTGAGGATAAACTTTCTTATTTAGGGTTAGAATTTTTTAAAATTAAGTCTATTAAATCCTTATTTTTTTTAATTTAAAAAAATACATCTTTATTTTTTATTTTTTATTTTTATAGAATAAGCGACAATTTTATTAAAAATCCATGTTTTCTTAAAGAAAGTAGTCGATTATCGGTTGTTAGAAAATGGAAGAATACGCTATAGAATTAATCTAAAGTTTTTTTCTTCTAAACTCTAACATGGGACGTAAACCGTATTACCATAGTACCATGGGTGTAAAAAGAGTTGAGTTTTTATTTGTGGTGGCAATCAATGCATCGAGTTTTAAAGGAGCTTATGCTAGATTTTTAAGGGATTAAGACCAAATAAGAGGGGCTAACATGGGCGTGAGAGTGCTTGATGATCATGTCAAGTGTAGGGTTGACGTAGACGATGAGGGGCCGGGGGGTTTGGCAAGGATAGGGCTCCATGAGCCAGATGATGACGAAAATGTTGTAGGTGACGCCATGAAACAAGTGGGGATGGTATCGTCGGCATGGAAGAGGTTGACGGAACGACCATCGTTGTGGGTAAACATCGCCGTTTTGGAGTTGAGGGAGGGGTAGGCGGTGGTGAGAGAGATGAGGTGATTGTGGATGTGCCATTTGGTATCCTAGGTGTAAGGGAGGGAAGAAGGGCATCACTGCGAGAGGACTGAGCTCAGGAACTGCTGAATCAGTTGGGGTTTGACCAGCCGGCGAAACCATCACTATTCAGGTCAGGAAAATGGAGATTAAAGAGAGAGAGAGAGAGAGAGAGAGAGAGAGAGAGAGAGAGAGAGAGAGAGAGAGAGAGAGAGAATATTGATTGTTGAATTGAAATTAGGGGATTGGTTGTTCGTTATGTTTGCTTCGAGGAGAAGGGCGTGTGAGCGTGCCATGTTGAGTTGAGACTGGCATGTGAGTTGACCAAGCGATTCTGACCTTTTTTTAAATTAAAAAAATTTAAATACAAATGGCATTATACTTTAATTTAATTTAAATTATTGGAGGGGGTTCGACCTTTAATGCAAAGTGGCATGATTTTTACTTTTTGAGAAGCAATTTTTTGAGTGTCCATGTTTAACAAGGTTGAAGCAGACTCTCAAAGTGACAGT